>NC_092292.1:19986495-20226495 GCF_036320965.1 Panulirus ornatus
ATTACATTTAACATGCTGTATAAACTTACTTTGTAAACTTGTACGATAAAAATAATATCTTTCGCGACAGGTGCTCTTTTTCGCCGTGGCCATTGCCGTCCCCCAGTTCAGCTACAGTGCACCAACTGGAGACTCCAGCGAAGAGCTTCATGTGGTGCCCATAGTAAAGTACGACAACGTCCATGGGCCAGGAGGGAGTAGGAACGTTGAAGTGGAGACTGGCAACGGCATCGCACTTTCACGTTCATACTCTTTTGACAGTGGCGCACAGACCCAGGCTGGACAATATTCGTGAGTACGAAGATAATCCTTGGATAGTTAATAGAATCATATCTAACTGTTAATATTCATGCCACCTCACTGCACATATAAATAAAGGCAACCCTAACACCTTTTTTGTTGTATATACAGGTACACTGCTCCTGATGGTGCTCCCGTCGTTGTGAAGTTCGTCGCCAACGAGTTCGGCTACCAGCCCGAGTCTGACTACCTGCCAGTGGCTCCCGCGTTCCCCCACCCAATCCCCCAGTTCGTGCTGGACCAGATCGCCTTCGCTGCTCAGGAGGATGCTGACCGAGATTCTGATGAGGTCTAATGAACCAGGTCTTCTGCATTTATTCACATGGATTGCTGTACAGATGTCCAATTTATTTATTAACAATGTATACGTGTAGAATAAAGGTTATTCAAACATACCAGTGCATTTTTAGTTCGCCAGCAATATGTAAATCACTTAGGAACTGAAAGTTAACGTTTTCATTAAGCTACCTAAAAACTGTTTTCATTTTCACGTAACTCTCTCGTAGATCTCTCACCACAAACTGTGCAAGCGAATGTGCGACTAGAATACTCATTTTTTTTACGATGCTTCCACGACTTAGTACGTTTCCGATGTATGATGTGTGGCTTGTGTAAAATTTCGTTGTAATATTGGGTAAAAATATTTCTGAGATAAAGCAACAGATTGTTTTACAGGTGTTGTACTGTCATATGATTTACGGGTCATGAGTTAGAAAACACACTTATCATTCACAAATCTCGAAATTCTTTATGTATGATATAAAGAAAACTCTTCACATAGTCAAAACGCTAAGAAACAATAACAACGAAAAATGTGCTTCTGAAGATAGAAGGTAAAACAGCTATTGTCTAGTTGTACTTATATAAGTATTGAATTAATTTTTCCGGTCATCGCTGATTGAAAATCTAACACCAAAAAATGTATGTTTATTATATTACGTGCGTTTTATGACAAATGGCAGAAATGATAGGTTTATGTATCATTTTATGATAATGGTGTATAACAGATATTTTTGCTATTTGTTCTGTGGAAAATAAGAGGTACATGTTGAAACAGTGTTCGTATTGGAAAAAAAATACTTGAGAAGATAAGAAACAAAAATGCTATCCATTCTTTTCACAATTTCACATACGTAAACTATCGATGACTAAATGAAAAAGAAATATTAGCTCATTTTTTTGTTATACGTTTCAATGTATAGTTTATACCCCAACACAAAACCACAAGAACAAGCGAACTAGACACTGAACACAAAGTTTGGTGTGTTCATTATCATATCGAGTCCTGTCCAAGTGTGCATGTATTAGTATACACAATACAGTTTACTAGCACCTAATATTTTACTGAATTATTCAAATTTTCACAATTTCATTTCCTCGCATCGTCAGAAGCACTTGTGATGATCTTTATATCAGTGTAGAGTGGATCGATGTATAACTGGACATATATTACAAAAATAAGTATTGATAGTTTTATCAATAAACTTTCTTTTATCAACTGATGTGTAGAGAAAAGTTCTGATAAGATTTATTATCATAGAACTAGCTCCACCTACGTCGTCATCTATTGCATAGTCAGTAATAAGTTTCGCGAATGTTATGAGCTTTTGTTTCTCTGTCTTTGAAATATTTTTAGAAATGGCCATTGTCATCACAGTTAGAATGATTAAAAAAACCTGCAGATCATCCAGACCTTTTGACTGAGTATATCGTCATCCAGATCTGTGACCAGACTTGACACCTACCGATTCCATAAAATATTTCTAAGAAAAATCTTAATGGACGGTGATATTTTACGAATGAAGAACTAAATATGAATGAATTAGTATATTGAATAATTCTCAAGAAAATGAAATATGTTGTTTTCGAATATTCGTGGTTTACTATCAACGGGATAATGAGCTTTGAGTACATTTGCTGGCTCACGTTCTGCCAAGCATCCATCTCAGAAGACCACAAAACAACCATTGTTGATATCAATTCATTTTCTTACTCTGGTATCGATGATTTCCAACATTCACGTATGGGACATCAAAATGTCATTTTGTGATGGAACTTTTTTTTGAATAAACGGCGTTTTTGTCATATATTTTTCTCCACAGTGTATGGCGTAAGATTTATGAATTCCATGAAAGTGAAAGCAAATTTATTCAACGTCTGAAGAACAGTTAAGGTTTGTGAAACAAAATGAGTGTACTTTCTATTAGATAACTTAAAATGCATAGGTATGTTTCCTTGATTTTTATTTTTGAAATAAACAGAAAATAAATATACATTGGATAGCTGTGCAAAATCATATGTGATTTATCACAGAAGTCTTGAATCATTAGTCCTCATCAGAATCTCGGTCAGCGTCCTCCTGAGCAGCGAAGGCGATCTGGTCCAGAACGAACTGAGGGATTGGGTGGGGGAACGCAGGAGCCACTGGCAGGTAGTCAGACTCGGGCTGGTAGCCGTATTCGTTGGCGACGAACTTCACAACGACGGGAGCGCCATCAGGAGCAGTGTACCTGTATATACAGCAAAAATGTGTTGGTGTAACCATCAATCATATGTATAGTAAGATGGCATGAACATTAACAGTTAGATATCAGTATTATCAAACTGCCCAAAGGTTATCCTGATACTCACGAATATTGTCCAGCCTGAGTTTGTGCGCCGGTGTCAAAGGAGTAGGAACGTGAAAGTGCGATGCCGTTGCCAGTCTCCACTTCGACGTTCCTACTCCCTCCTGGCCCATGGACGTTGTCGTACTTCAGTATGGGCACCACATTAAGCTCTTCACTGGAGTCTCCAGTTGGTGCACTGTAGCTGAATTGGGGGACGGCGATGGCCACGGCGAAAAGGAGCGCCTGCCGTATAAGGCATGACTTTTGTCATACGAGTTTATAAGAAAAAAAATTTCGTATATGTTCAATATGAATGATATCTTTTTAATGTTAGAATTGTTAAGAAACAGAAAGAGTCACACAAGTTTTTGTGATGAGGTGACTCATGAACAAAAATGCTGAGAATGATAACTCATATACACAGTACTCACAATCTTCATGTTGACTGTTAGTGGTCAGTGCTGATGTGTAAGGTTCTCTACCGTGTCTTATATAGTCCCAGCTTACCATCTCTCCTTTTGACCATGACATTGCCATCCCTGACTGTCTGGTTAGATGTTTTCCTCTTCATTGTTGTTTAGTTTTTGTTTTTGCAGTATATAGCTCTAGGATAGTGTGTTTGCTGTCATTATGCCTGACATATGCCTGGCTACTTGGCCAGATGATTGTACAGTATTTTGTGTGACGTTTTCAGTTTCATTTAACTAGGCGGCAGTAAAAGGAGTCCAACCTATATTTGCTGCAGGTCTTGAAAAGGCAATAGTTAACCACCGCCCACTCAACCGCGGTAAACAAAAAGTGGACACCTACATCTGTTGGCAGTCCACATAAAAAACCTCAGCAGTAACAGAAACTACTGTAGAATTATATATAACTGTGAAAAATCACATATCATTCACCATGACAAAAAATGCAATGTCCTATAATGATGTACCGATATAAGAAAACGAGAGTTAAAGGAGAGACGGGGAAACATCTACCGGACAATAAGGGATGGTAAGGTCACGGTGTAAAGGAGGGGCGTTACGCAGGGACTATATAAGCCACGGTAGAGAAGTTTGCACATCAGTACTGACCACCAACAGTCAACATGAAGTTTGTGAGTATAATATTCTTATCATAATGAGTTACTTCATCAGAGAAATATTTGCGTTAATCAAACATATTTTGTGAACAAAATTTACTTTTAGCATGCTGTAAAAACTTAATCAGTAAACTCGTACGATAAAAGTAATATCTTTTGCGACAGGTGCTCCTGTTCGCCGTGGCCATCGCCATCCCCCAGTTCAGCTACAGTGCACCAACTGGAGACTCCAGTGAAGAGCTTAATGTGGTGCCCATACTGAAGTACGACAATGTCCATGGGCCAGGAGGGAGTAGGAACGTCGAAGTGGAGACTGGCAATGGCATCGCACTTTCACGTTCCTACTCTTTTGACACCGGCGCACAAATTCAGGCTGGACAATATTCGTAAGTATCAAGATAACATTTGTGTAGTTTAACAGAATGATATCTGATTGTTAATATTCATGCCATCTTACTGTACATATAAATAAAGGTAACACTAACACCTTTTTTGTTGTATATATAGATATACTGCTCCTGATGGCGCTCCCGTCGTTGTGAAGTTCGTCGCCAACGAGTTCGGCTACCAGCCCGAATCTGACTACCTGCCAGTGGCTCCCGCGTTCCCCCACCCAATCCCTCAGTTCGTTCTGGACCAGATCGCCTTCGCTGCTCAGGAGGACGCTGACCGAGATTCTGATGAGGATTAATAACTTAGGTCTCCTGCATTCATTACCATGGATTGCTGTACAAATGTCCACTGTATTTATTCGACACGTATATTTGTAGAATAAAGGTTATTCAAACATACATGTGTAGTTTTAGTTTGCCAGCAAGAAGTAAATTCCTTGGGAACTAAAAGTTAACGTTGGTATTATACTAACTGAAAACTGTCTTCATTTTCACAAAAATCTTCAGGAGATCTTTCGCCACATGCTGTGCAAGCGAATGTGTGACTTGAATACTTATCTTTTTACGATGTTTCCACGACTATGTACGATTCCTATGTATGTGCGGCTTTTGCAAAATTTCACCATCAAAGTTAGAAAAAGAATTCAGTGATGGAGCAGCAACGATTGTTTTACAGGTGTTGTATTGTCTTATGCTTTCCAAGTCATGGGTTAGAAATCACAAAATTCACAAATCTCGAGATTCTTTATCTATAATATGACGAGAACATTTCACATCTTCAAAACGGTAATCAACAACAACAAAGAATGTTCTTATAAAGATCGAAGGTAAAATAGCTATTGTTTAGATGTACTAATATGGGTATGAAATAAAATTATCCGCAGTTATTGCTGATTGGAAAATTTCATACTAATAAATGTACTTTTATTATATTACGTGCGTTTTACGACAAATGCTAGGAATGATAGGTTTATATACTATTCTATGATAATATTGTATAGCTGCTACTCCTTCCTTTCTTTATGGAAAATAATTTGTACACGATGAAACAGAGTTCGTACTTAACAGATATACTTCAAGAAGATAAAGATATATTCTAACTATTTCTAACTATTGTACATACGTAATTTATCGATAACTAAATGTAAAAAATACTTCATTTTTTTTACGTTTCAGGGCAAAACCTATAAGCCAACACTAAATCACAAGAACAAGCAAACTGGAAACAGAACACAAAGTTTTGTGTGTTCGTATCGTATCGAGCCCTGTCCGAGTGTGCATATATTTGTAAACAAAATATATTTCATTACCTTTTAATATTTTGCTGAATTATTCAAATTGTCACAGTTTTATTTCCTCCCACCGTCAGAAGCAACATGTGGTGATCATTTTGTTTATCAGTGTCGAGTGGATCGGTGTATAAATGGACAAGAATTACAGAGGTAAGTACTGACATTCTTTTTATTGATATACTTTCTTTAGTTAACAGATGTATAAAGAAAAGTTCTGATAAGGTTCTTATCATGGAAATAGATGTATGTTGTTATACTTTGCATATAGTCAATAATAAGTTTCAAGATTCCATGTGACATTTTTAAGAAAAATCTTAATGAACTGTGATATTTTACAGATGAAGCGCTAAATATTGTGAAAAGATTAGTAGATTATAGATTTCTCAAGAAAATGAAATAAGGGGTTTCTGGACATTCGTGGTTTACTATCAACTGATTCATGAGTTCTGAGTACATTAGCTGACTCACGTTTTGCCAAGCATCCGTCACAGTGGACCATCAGACAACCATTGTTAATAGTAATTAATTTTCTTACCCTGGTATCGATGGTTTCCAATATTCAGGTATGGTACATCGCAATCTAATTTTGTGATGGAGCTTTTGTATGAATAAACAACGTTTCTGTTATATAATTCTCTCTACAGCGTAAGATACATGAATTCCTTGAAATTGAAGGAAATTCTATTCAGCGTTAAAGAAGTTTGAAGATTTGAGGGACAAAAGATGTTCACTTTCTTTTAGGCAGCTTAAAAGGCATAGACACGTTTGATTGATTTTTATTTTTAGAATATACAGGAAATAAATATATATCAGGTAGCAGTACAAAATCATATGTGATTTATCCCAGAGGTCTTGAGTCATTAGTCCTCATCAGAATCACGGTCAGCGTCCTCCTGAGCAGCGAAGGCGATCTGGTCCAGAACGAACTGAGGGATTGGGTGGGGGAACGCGGGAGCCACTGGCAGGTAGTCAGACTCGGGCTGGTAGCCGAACTCGTTGGCGACGAACTTCACAACGACGGGAGCGCCATCAGGAGCAGTGTACCTGTATATACAACAAAAAAGATGTTATTGTTACATTTAGTTATATGTACAAGAAAACAGTATGAATGTTAACAGTTACCTTATCATTTTATCAAACTATCAAAAAGGTTTTCTTGATACTCACGAATATTGTCCAGCCTGAGTTTGTGCGCCGGTGTCAAAGGAGTAGGAACGTGAAAGTGCGATGCCGTTGCCAGTCTCCACTTCGACGTTCCTACTCCCTCCTGGCCCATGGACGTTGTCGTATTTCAGTATAGGAACCACATTAAGCTCTTCACTGGAGTCTCCAGTTGGTGCACTGTAACTGAACTGGAGGACGGCGATGGCCACGGCGAAGAAAAGTCCCTGCCATATAAGACATATCTTTTATCATACAAGTTTATACGAAAAAAATCTATTGTATTTCTAATATAAACAACATACTTTTGTTTAATGTAGAAATTGTTGAGAAATAGAGAGCCGCAAAAATTTTTGCGATAAACTGATGATATGAGCACAAATGCTGAGAATAGTAAGTCAGATACACTGTACTCACAATCTTCATGTTGACTGTTAGTGGTCAGTAGTGATATGTAAGGTTCTCTACCGTGTCTTATATAGTCCCTGCTTACCATTTCTCGTTTGGACTATGACCTTGTCATCCCTGATCGTCTGGTTGAAAGTTTTCCTCTCCATTGTTCTTTAGTTTTTGTTTTTGTAGTATATAACTCTAAGTTAGTGTGTTTGCTGCCATTATGGCTGAAATAAGATTTGCCCCTAGGGGAGATGGCTATATAGTATTTCATGAGCTGTTTTCAGTAAAAGGAGTTCAAATTCTGTTAGATACAGATCTTGAAAAAGCAACAGTTAACCACCGTTCATTCAACCGCAGTAAACAAAAAGTGGACACCTACATTGGCAGTCTACATGAAAAACCTCAGCAGTAACAGAAACTACTGTAGAATTATATATACCATTGACAAACCATATGTGATTTAGCATGAAAAGAAACACACTGTCCTATAATGATGTACTGATATAAGAAAACTAGAGTTAAGAGAGGGACGGGGAAACATCTACCGGACAAACTGGGATGTCAAGGTCACTGTGTAAAGGAGGGGCGTTAAGCAGGGACTATATAAGCCACGGTAGAGAGGCTTGCACATCAGTACTAACCACCAACAGTCAACATGAAGTTTGTGAGTACAGTGTTGTCTTCATAATGGGTCGCTTCATGAAAGACATATTTGTGTTAATCAAATATATTTTGTGAACAACATTTACATTTAGCATGTTGTAAAAAGTTAATCTGTAAAGTCTTACGATAAGTAATATCTTTCGGGACAGGTGCTCTTCTTCGCCGTGGCCATCGCCGCCCCCCAATTCAGCTACAGTGCACCAACTGGAGACTCCAGTGAAGAGCTTAATGTGGTGCCCATACTGAAGTACGACAACGTCCATGGGCCCGGAGGGAATAGGAACGTCGAAGTGGAGACTGGCAACGGCATCGTACTTTCACGCTCATACTCTTTTGACAGTGGTGCACAAATTCAGGCTGGACAATACTCGTGAGTATCAGGATAACCTTTGGGTAGTTTAATAGACTATCTAACTATCAATATTCATGCCATCTTAGTGTGCATATAAATAAAGGTAACACTAACACCATTTTTGTTGTACATACAGGTACACTGCTCCTGGTGGTGCTCCAGTCGTTGTGAAGTTCGTCGCCAACGAGTTTGGTTACCAGCCCGAGTCTGACTACCTGCCAGTGGCTCCTGCGTTCCCCCACCCAATTCCTCAGTTCGTTCTGGACCAGATCGCCTTCGCTGCTCAGCAGGACGCTGACAGTGATTCTGAAGAAGATTAGAAACTTAAGTCTCTTGCATTTATTCCCATGGATTACTGTACAAATGTCCACTGTATTTATTCGGCACGTTTATTTGTAGAATAAAGGTTATTCAAACATACATGCGTCTTTTTAGTTCGCCAGCAATAAGTAGTTTCCTGAGGAACTGAAAATTAACTTTGTCATTATACTAACTGAAAACTATTATCATTTTCATGTAAATATTCGGTAGATCTTTCGCCACAAGCTGTGCAAACGAAAGTGTGATTAGAATTCTTCTTATCATTTTACGATGTTTCCACGACTAAGTATGATTCCTATGTATCATGTGTGGCTTTTGTAAAATTTCATTATCACAGGCGGAAAAAGAATTCAGTGATAAAGCAGCACCGATTGGTTTACAGTTGTTGTATTGCCATATGCTTTCCGAGTTATAGGTTTGAAAACACAGAATTGACAAATCTCGAGATTCTTTATCCATAATATGACGAGATCATTTCACATCTTCAAAACGGTAATGAACAACAACAAAGAATGTGCTTCTAAAGATCGAAGGTAAAATAGCTATTGTTTAGATGTACTAATATAAGTATAAAATAAAACTTTTCGAAGTTATTGCTGACTGAAAAATTTGATACCAATAAAATGTATCTTTATTATATTACGTGCGTTTTACGACAGATGCTGGGAATGATAGGTTTATATACAATGTTATGATAATTGTGTATAACTGCTACTTCTTCCTTTTTTCTAAGGAAAACAATTTGTACACGATGAAACAGAGTTCGTACTGGAAAGACATACTTTTTGAAGGTAGAAATATATGTTATCTATTTTTAACAGTTTCACATACGCAATTTAACAATAACTAATTGTGAAATATTACTTCATTTTCTATACCTTTTAGGGCAAAACCTATACACCAACACTAAATCACAAGAACAAGCAAACTGGACTCTGAACACAAAGTTTTGCGTGTTAGTATCGTATCGAAACCTGTCCGTATGTGCATACATTTGTAAACAAAATGTAATTTATTACATTTTAAAATTTTGCTGAATTATTCAAATTATCACAGTTTTATATCCTCCCACCGTCAGAAGCAACATGTAATGATTATTTTGTTAATCAGTGTGGAGTGGATCGGTATATAAATGGACAAGAATTGCAGGGGTAAGTATTGACATTCTTTTTATCAATATACTTTCTTTTGTTAACAGATGTATAAAGAAAAGTTTTGATAAGGTTGTTATCATCGAAATAGCTCCACGTATGTCGTCATTTTTTTACATAGTCAATAATAAGTTTCGTGATTCCATATGATATTTTCAAAGAAAATCTTAATGAACTCTGATATTTTACGGATGAAGCACTAAATATTGTTAAAATATTAGTAGATTATAAATTTCTCAAGGAAATTGAATTCAGCGTTTTCGGTCATTCATGGTTTAATCAACCGATTCATGAAGTTTGAGTACATTTGCTGACTCATGTTTTGAAAAGCATCCGTCACAGAAGACCATAAAACAGCCATTGTTAATAGTAATTAATTTTCTTACCCTGGTATCGATGGTTTCCAATATTCACGTATGGTACATCGAAATCTTATTTTGTGATGGAGCTTTTATATGAATAAACGGCGTTTATGCTATATATTTCTCTCCACAGCGTAGGATACATGAATTGCTTGAAAGTGAAAGGAAATTCTATTCAGCGTTAAAGAAGTTTGAAGATTTGAGGGACAAAAGAAGGTTACTTTTTTTTAGGCAGCTTAAAAGACATAGACACGTTTGATTGATTTTTATTTTTAGAATATACAGGGAATAAATATATATCGGGTAGCAGTACAAAATCATATGTGATTTATCCTAGAGGTCTTGAGTCATTAGTCCTCATCAGAATCTCGGTCAGCGTCCTCCTGAGCAGCGAAGGCGATTTGGTCAAGAACGAACTGAGGGATTGGGTGTGGGAACGCGGGAGCCACTGGTAGGTAGTCAGACTCTGGCTGGTAGCCGAACTCGTTGGCGACGAACTTCACAACGACGGGAGCGCCATCAGGAGCAGTGTATCTGTATATACAACAAAAAGGATGTTATTGTTACATTTAGTTATATTACAGTAAAACTGTATGAATATCTACAGTTAGATATGATTGTATTATACTATCAAAAAGGTTTTCTTGATACTCACGAATATTGTCCAGCCTGAGTTTGTGCGCCGGTGTCAAAGGAGTAGGAACGTGAAAGTGCGATGCCGTTGCCAGTCTCCACTTCGACGTTCCTACTCCCTCCTGGCCCATGGACGTTGTCATATTTCAGTATGGGCACCACATTAAGCTCTTCACTGGAGTCTCCAGTTGGTGCACTGTAGCTGAACTGGGGGACGGCGATGGCCACGGTGAAGAAGAGCGCCTGCCATATAAGACATGTCTTCTATCATACGAGTTTATAAGAGGAAATTTTAGTATGTTTTTATTATAAATGACATATTCTTGTTTAAAGTAAAAATTGTTGACAAATGGAAAGTCACATAAATGTTTGCTATAAAGTTACATGCTGAGAATAGTAACTCATATACACACTACTCACAATCTTCATGTTGACTGTTAGTGGTCAGTAGTGATATGTAAGTTTCTCTGCCGTGTCTTATATAGTCCCTGCTTACCATCTCTCCTTTTGACCATGACCTTGTCATCCCTGATTGTCTGGTTAGAAGTTTTCCTCTCCATCGTTCTTTAGTTTTTGTTTTTGTAGTATATAACTCTAAGTTAGTGTGTTTGCTGCCATTATGGCTGAAATATGACTTGCCACTTGGGGAGATGGCTATATAGCATTGTATGTGCTGTTTTCAGCTTTATTGATTAGGCGACTGTAAAAGGAGTCCAAATTCTGTTTGCTGCAGATCTTGAAAAGGCAATAGTTAACCACCGCTCATTCAACCGAAGTAAACAAAAAGTGGATCCCTACATCTGTTGGCAATCTACATGAAAATCCTCAGTAGTAACAGAAACCATTGTACAATGATATATATATTGATTGATAAATCATGTCATTCATCACGAAAACAGACACACTGACCTATAATGATGTACTGATATAAGAATACTAGAGTTAAGGGAGGGACGGGGAAACATCTGCCGGACAATGAGGGATGGCAAGGTCACTGTGTAAAGAAGGGGCGTCAAGCAGGTACTATATAAGCTACGGTAGAGAAGCTTGCACATCAGTACTAACCACCAACAGTCAACATGAAGTTTGTGAGTACAGTGTTGTCTTCATAATGGGTCGCTCTATGAAAGAATATGCGTGTTAATCTTAATCTATTTTGTGAAAAATATTTACATTTAGCATGCTGTAAAAAATTAATCTGTACACTCACACAAAAGTAATATCTTTCGTGACAGGTGTTCTTGTTCACCGTGGCCATCGCCATCCCACAGTTCAGCTACAGTGCACCAACTGGAGACTCCAGTGAAGAGCTTAATGTGGTGCCCATACTGAAGTACGACAACGTCCATGGACCAGGAGGGAATAGGAACGTCGAAGTGGAGACTGGCAATGGCATCGCACTTTCACGTTCCTACTCTTTTGACAGTGGTGCACAAACTCAGGCTGGACAATATTCGTGAGTATCAAGATAACCTTTGGATACATTTGATAGAATGATATTTAACCGTTAATATTCGTGCCATTTTACCGTACATATAAATAAAGGTAACACTAACACCTTTTTTGTTGTATATACAGGTACACTGCTCCTGATGGCGCTCCAGTCGTTGTGAAGTTCGTCGCCAACGAGTTTGGTTACCAGCCCGAGTCTGACTACCTGCCAGTGGCTCCCGCGTTCCCCCACCCAATTCCTCAGTTCGTTCTGGACCAGATTGCCTTCGCTGCTCAGGAGGACGCTGACCGAGATTCTGATGAGGATTGATAACTCAGATCTCCTATATTTCCTCATTTGTGTAGTCAGCTACAGAAATCGTTGTAAAGATGTTCAATATATTTATTCGTGATGTATGTCTTGAAAATAAAGATTCTTAAAGCATACGTATGTTTTCTAGTATGCCACCAATCAGTATATTCCTAAGGAATCTCAAGTTATCATTCTTATTGCACCAAATGAAAATTGTTTTAAATTTCAGTTAACTCTCCTGTATATTTCACGCCAAGCACGATGGAATAGGGTATGAATCTTACGTGTCTTTCTTTTTTTTCTTTTGACGGGATATTTCTTCGACTGGATAGAATTTCTTTGTGTGATATTTTTCTATAACCGATCGTTTTCAAAAAACATCAGGAAAAAGTTAATGAATAAGCATCTTGACTGTTTACGGGCCTTTACTGTTATATGCTTCAGTGTGAATCAGTTGGAAAACGTATTTGAAATCTGGTTTTTGACAGTGTATATCATCAGGACTGAGATCGGACTTGATACCTACCGAAACCACGTGGTATATCTCAGCAAAATGTTAATAGACTGCGACATTGCATAGGTGAAACTCAAAACATTATGAATAGATTATCATTATTATTTTGCTTTGTCGCTGTCTCCCGCGTTTGCGAGGTAGCGCAAGGAAACAGACGAAAGAAATGGCCCAACCCACCCCCACACACAATGTATATACATACACGTCCACACACGCAAATATACATACCTATACATCTTAATGTACACATATATATACACACACAGACACATACATATATGCCCATGCACACAATTCACACTGTCTTTATTCATTCCCATCGCCACCTCGCCACACATGGAATACCATCCCCCTCCCCCATCATGTGTGCGAGGTAGAACTAGGAAAAGACAACAAAGGCCCCATTCGTTCACACTCAGTCTCTAGCTGTCATGCAATAATGCCCGAAACCACAGCTCCCTTTCCACATCCAGGCCCCACACAACTTTCCATGGTTTACCCCAGACGCCTCACATGCCCTGATTCAATCCACTGACAGCACGTCAACCCCGGTATACCACATCGATCCAATTCACTCTATTCCTTGCCCTCCTTTCACCCTCCTGCATGTTCAGGACCCGATCACACAAAATCTTTTTCACTCCATCTTTCCACCTCCAATTTAGTCTCCCACTTCTCCTCGTTCCCTCCACCTCCGACACATATATCCTCTTGGTCAATCTTTCCTCACTCATTCTCTCCATGTGCCCAAACCATTTCAAAACACCCTCTTCTGCTCTCTCAACCACGCTCTTTTTATTTCCACACATCTCTCTTACCCTTGCATTACTTACTCGATCAAACCACCTCACACCACATATCGTCCTCAAACATCTCATTTCCAGCACATGTCTAAAGATAATGAGATATGTTATTTTCGGACACTTCTAGCTCATATTCAAATGATTCATGACCTTTGAGTGCATCTGCTGGCCCATGTCCTGTTAAGCATCCGCCACAAAACGTTGGAAAACAATCAGCGGTTATCAATTTTTTTTCTTACTCTGGCATCGATAGTTTCCAACATTCACGTGTGGTATATAGAAATCTTATGTTATCGTGGAACTGATGTATGAATAAATGGCATTCTTGTTATATCTCTCTCTCGTTACGGTGCATAGCTTAAGATCTGTGAATTGCTTGGAAGTGAAAGCAGTTTGCATTTATTGTAAAAGAGTAGTGAAAATTTAAGAGACATAAGGAGTTTACTTTTTGTTAGACAAATAAAAAGACATATGCATGTTTGAACAATTTTAATTAATAGATAAATAAATATATATATAAATATATATATTCTGAGTTATTAAACTTCATCAGAATCCCCGGAGAGGGCTAGTGCGCGGGCAGCGTCCTCCTGAGCGGCGAAGGCGATCTGGTCCAATACGAACTGAGGGATTGGGTGGGGGAACGCGGGAGCCACTGGTAGGTGGTCAGACTGGGGTTGGAAGCCGTGCTCGTTGGCGACGAACTTCACAACGACGGGAGTGCCGTCAGGAGCGGTGTACCTGTTTGTGTAAAAAAAAAGGTTATTAGTTCTAACCTTTCCACTGCATGCAATGAAATAAGCTTCAGTATGGAATTAGATGGTAGTCTATGAACCTATCCTGATACTCACGAATACTGTCCGGCCTGAACAACTGCACCATCGTCGGCGGAGTAGGAGCGTGAAAGTGCGATGCCGTTCCCGGTCTCTACTTCGACGTTGAAGTTCCCTTCATCTCCTGGGACGTGCTCGTACTTCAGTATGGGCACCACTTTAACTTCATCACTGAAGTCTTCAGTTGGGGCGCTGTAGCCGAAGTGGGGGACTGCGATGGCCACGAAGAACAGCAGCACCTACCATACAAAATGTGACTTTCATCATACGAGTTTGTACATTTCTACAGTTTGTTTAATGTAGATATTGTTCAGGGAACAAGAAGTAAAAACATCAGTGATAAAACGACTCATTATGATAAGGACACTGTACTCACAAACTTCATGTTGACTGTTAGTGGTCAGTACTGATGTGTAGTCTTCTCTGCCGTGTCTTATATAGTCCCTGCTTACCATCTCCTTTTAACTATGACCTTCCCATCCCTGGTTGAATGTGTCCCCGTCCCTCCTTCTTTGATCCGTTGTCCTTTATAGGCGCGGTGGTTAGGGTTTCTGACCGTGACGCATTCATAGGCTTCCCAGGGTCGAGCTCATAGGTTCGAATCGTGGTTCGACAGTTTATCCACAGGCAACCCAGCAGTTCATTCCAACCCATGGGGTTGGTCGATATAATGCGTACCTGGTTCAGGCTATATCAGCTGACTCATATCTCTTGTATCTCCCCTAATGATGTGACCATTATATAGATACACACACACACACACACACACACACACACACACACACACACACACATATATATATATATATATATATATATATATATATATATATATATATATATATATATATATATATATACATTCTAGCGGTAGCGCTCCCGCCTGTTACACAAGGGTCCCGGGTTCGATCCTGGCTGTTGGAGGTTTCTATGTTCTATGAAGGTGCGCGTTCATATGCACTTTGCTCGTATATATATATATATATATATATATATATATATATATATATATATATATATATATATATATATATATATATATATATATATATATATATATATATGTACTGATAAAATGATGTTGGTTCTTCTTTTGCGAAAATACTTATGTAGTTTCATTATGCTGTGAGAGATCAAGGTGGGAAACTACTGAGAAATGAAAAAATGAAACTGTATGAAAGGAAAAGTTGCAGAAATGTCTTTTTTTCATTTTCTTTGAAAATCGATATTTCACAAAATGTAGATAAGCGATTGCCAAGCTTATTACTTCACAGAAATAGATTTTGTCTTTTTAAGTGACGTGGATAACATATATCACATATATCACTTTCTTTAAAGTAGACTAAGAAAATCTAATTTGCTAAGATTAAAGGATGTATACTCTCATTATGTGACTTGCTGTGATATCCAGAATTGATTTCTTGTTTTCACGAAGAATCTATGGGTGACCCAGACATCCAGACAGGGCTGTGGACACCAAACTACTTAGGATTCAATGGATCCCATATAATGGGTGCGGCCAACACCCTCCTCACTGGCGAAAGTAGTTCAGTCGCGCCCGAATTGGATGACTGACTGGTTCAGGTACCATAGGAGTAGGGTAAGCCAGTTTGCCCAGGTGAATCTGACGTTCATGTTCTTAACCATCCTAGGGTACTTGGGCTGCGAAACCTAATTCTGCAAACTAATTTCCAGCTAAATGGTCTAACTGCATATATTTGATCTTTCTCATTTGATTAGCGATTGAGAAAAAGTCGTTGAATGTCGAAAGAGCTTCAGGGTCCCTCTTTCTAAGAATGACTTTTCCATTCACAAATGGCTGATGATATATTCCTCATGGACTTCTCTTTTTTTTCTTCTTTTTAAATTTTTTTCCAGCAATGGCTATTTCCCATAATCTTTATTTATTTCCCATTATCTTTTAGTTTTAAAGCGTGAAGATATACCTTACAGTCAGGGAAGGGCGCGAAATGTTGTGAGTGCGTGTATGGCCTTAATACTATCTTGAACTCCTGAAGAAAGTGTTCAATTTCTTTGCGATTGGTGGTAAAAACTTGACATTGACGGCTTTAATGATCTTGTCAGTCGATAGGCCTCAAGCCAGAATTACCAGCCAAACAACTTTTAGGCGTTTTATGTCTGCCAGAACATTCTCCTTTAATTTTCGAAGCCTTTTATCCAGTTCATCTGCAATATAATGTCCAGGTGTTCCTTGTTGCAGAAGTGACCTTCGTGATGCAATATGGTACCGAGGGACAGGTAGCAGACATCTATGGTAGCTGACTAAGCAAGCCTTTCTCCCAGCAAGGCCGACCTATGCAGATGTACTTCATACGAGACTGTATGGGTTGCCTAACACCTGCATTTCTACAGCTGTTTGCTAAATCCCATTTGCATATAATCATTGTAGAACTTTTTCTATTTTCATACAGTATCTAACTTTGCGATTACTTTTACTCCATGGCTGTACAATTTTGTAGATCACATAATAGATCAGCCATGTAGTGTTACATAAGGAATATGAGAGACGTAAGTTGTGCTATGACGGAATAAATATGAGGCAGAAGTTACATAAAGAATATTAGAAAAGAACCAATACCACAGTATGATCAAGAGAAGTTGATTGGATTTGATAAAATTCTTGAAGTTTTGATAGTTCAGTAACTCCCATATAGGAAATGTACACTTTAGATATACAAGAAAGAAAGAAATTAAGTGTATCAACTGAAATTATTCATCTGAAGTGGACATGATACATAATGAACGTATTCTTTAAAAGCATTTCTAAACTCAAGTTTGGTAGAACTTGTTTCACGACAAGGATAGAGAATTCATAGAACTTTTTCCTGTAACTCATATCTTTATAGAAAATA
Organism: Panulirus ornatus; assembly: GCF_036320965.1. Classification (NCBI taxonomy): domain Eukaryota; kingdom Metazoa; phylum Arthropoda; class Malacostraca; order Decapoda; family Palinuridae; genus Panulirus; species Panulirus ornatus. The sequence continues at coordinate 20,003,979 of NC_092292.1, forward strand.
AAGTATGACCAAATTCTTGCCACATGTCTACTAAAGAAAAAATATGTCACACTGAAATTGTTGCACGAGAAACGTGTCACTGATTCAACAGTCTGCAGGTGTGGAAAAATCTTTACACTCGAATAATCAAACGAGTACTTTTTTTTTCTGGAAGCCATATGGCGTATCATTCATTATTGGTTACCAACTGAAAACAAATGAATAAGCCTGATAAATATTTATTTTGATAACATATAAGAATGCGTATTTACAGTAACTATATAACAATTACTGGGATCATTCGTCATAGGGGTAGGATCGAAAAACCCTGGTCCACTAAGATTCATGAGAATCATCGGCGCGGGCGGCGTCCTCTGCAGCAGCGAAGGCGATCTGGTCCAGCACGAACTGAGGGATTGGGTGGGGGAACGCGGGAGCCACTGGCAGGTAGTCAGACTCAGGCTGGTAGCCGTACTCATCGGCGACGAATTTTACAACGACGGGAGAGCCGTCAGGAGCAGTGTAGCTGTTTATATAACAAAAAACATTTGTTACTCAGAGAAAAGGTGAAGCATTATGAATGTGCACATATGGAGAGCCATATATACTTTTGATCAAGTGACAGAAAGTCATCATAATACTCACGAATACTGTCCAGCCTGCTGTACGACGCCATCGTCAGGAGTGTAAGACCGTGACAGTACGATGCCGTTGGCAGCCTCTACTTCGACGAGGAAGTTTCCATGCTCATCATGGTAGCGAGTGTCCTTTACAATGGGCACGAACTCCTCGCTGGACTCCCCAGTTGGGGCACTGTAGGTGAAGTGTGGGGCGGCGAGAGCCACGGCAAAGAGAAGAACCTGCAGTAGAAAGTCCAACTATTAATGAGTAAATTCAGGTGATGAACTTTCAGTAAAGCCTTCATTCAAAAAGGTGCCACGGAAGAGAGGAAAAGAAAATTTCAAAAAGGCACCTTAGAAATCAGAGATGGGCTGTCTGGTTACTGAGAAGAATTTTTGAACTGCACAATACTTACGAACTTCATGTTGGGCGTTGGTGGTCAGTACTGGTGTGTGAAGTACTGTACCGCGTCTTATATAGTCCCTCTCCACCGCCCCTTTCGTCTTGACCGTGACCTTGCCATCCCTGAGCCCTGGCTGATACCTTCCCCACTGTAGCCTATGTAGCTACTTTATTTTCTGCGTGAATCAGTCTATAACGATAGGCGAGAGGGTACCTGTCATCTTGACAAACTCTTATTTTCTGTATCTACATAGACTGTACGTTTTCTACGTTGAGAGTCATTTACGTAACTTGGCAACAGATGTGGGTGGCCACTTTTTGCTTCCTGGGAGCCTAGAAGGGTATGATGGTTGACGAGTATGGGCACTAGGCAAAGGTCACTATCTCTCGTGTCTAAGCTGAAACATATTGCTAATATACGTAGCTGTAACCTCAAGGAGATGTAGCTTTCAAATAAGAGATTTTTTTGCTAATAAGATTTTTGCATTTCTTTTTTCAGATTATGAGCACGGTCTTATCTCTCCTCTCCTTAGCTCAACACACATCATCTGCGAAAACATTTAACTCTATACAAATGTGTTTTCAGCGGACCCGATAGAAGGTTTCACAATAAATGTCACTGGTATTTGTACGGACACCAACGCAGAACTTTCCAAACTCTTCGTCGACACTGTCTACCCTCAAGACGGGTGTCACCACTTTCTAGCTGGACTCGATAGCTGGGGTACTATAGCTGAAGTAGGAAGCAGCTATCGCCACAGTGATCGCCATCATGACAGCATAATTTTGTGATATCGTCGTGATAATGATCAACTATTCACGTTCAGTGTGAAAGTGGTTTTATATGTTTTATACAGACATTGAAGGCCCTTATTAGAGGTCCACTATGCCTTCCTTACTGTTTAGAAAAACATGTAATGAACATAGCTTGTCTCATAAGCCTCATGGATGAGTCACTGAAATAATCATAACAATGTAGGTATTATACACACACTCACACACACACACACACACACACACACACACACACATATAGAGCGCTTACAAACTTTATTGGTTGAAGGCTCGTGGTTAATACATACAGATCATCTCCATAATGTATACAATCCCTGATCAGGTTCACATCCTGCCTTCCTCGATAGGCTCTTCATCAACCTGACACTTCCATTTCCTTTATTGATATATAATGTCAAAGATAAATACATTTAATTCCTGATCATTTGCATATATTTCTTCAGAATACTTTCACTTAATGTTGCACTTCTTACGTCTAATTGGTCGTGAAGGTCGCGTGCCGTATTCGCTTACGTATGAAAGTGTTATTTTTTATGGCACGTGTTGATCCTATGGAAAAAGGCGGCCCACCTCTATGATAGCCGACTAAAAACTCCTTTCTCCATTCCAGAACAAATTATTAGGGTAGGTTAAGTATCTAAAGCCGCTATGTCTAACATTTGTGAAACGCTACGTGTGTGTATTTGTTGACTCGTGACTTTTAGGGCATGATTTGAAATCTGGATATTTAGATCAACTGTGATCAAGAATTATTCAGAAGGACAATGAAAAGCGGTTTGGGGTATTTATTCTTGCATATGGATAATTTCTCTCTGTCACTCTCCCTTTCTCTCTTCTCTCATTCTCTCTGCATCTAAATAATCTTAAGGTAAGTTTTTTTAATTCATGATTTTGCATAATTGGAGTGAATACATTATCAAAAGGTTATCTCTGTGATCAGCGTTCACTTTAATTCCCTTTATAGTGAAGCGATAAAGTGCTCTATATGGAAAGCTGTGGTCATAGATAAATCGTTGTTTATACACAGAAGAGAAAGATTCGGTCCTGCATACAGTGTGATTACGTATTCCTCTCACAATAACTCTGTCTCACATGACACAACACATGATCTTCCCTGCTACCTGAATGAAAGGATATTGACTCTGTGTAATAGCAATAGTCACTCCCATAATTTAATGATGGGGACAAATCGTTCTGTTACGTAAATACAATCTATTTGACCTTTACTTGAGGTGAATCGTCATACGATAAATGTCACAAGACCGTAAACTTATATGCTAATTCGAGAACTAAGTGTCAGCAAAGTTGTCTGTACATAGAAATCATCCATCAAAATTTGACTTCTTCCTTGTCACTGAGTTTGATCTATTTGTTGACAGTTTTGTTAACCGTTGTGCTGAGCGAGTCTGGCCTCATAGATATGTCTTACAGGGTCATTAGTTGAGCTTGACTCCCTTCATTCTTAGCAGCTTCCAAATCTTCTTAAGGTTAATTTGCGCAGCGTACCATTAAGTGTTTTTATCTCATTAAACATCATCTGGTCAGGGAACCTACAATGTTTTGAGCAATGCAAGAATTATGGGAGAAACGTTATAATTCTTTGTGATAAAGATTTCTCTGGCTATCATATAATCTAAAAGTTTCCACGTGACACATGAATATATATATCTTGTTTGTAACAATTGAAATTATGTAAAAGTCTTGGTGGCCATGTACCTAGATTGAAAGTTCAGGTGTAGGAAAAAAAATGTAAATGATTATAAGTCACTGAACATAGATAGGCATCCTGGTTAATGTGATTTTCATGTTCATATATCATATTCATCAATATTTTGCGAACGTTAAGTTCAGACTTGCCCACTAGTATGGCCCAAGGTACACATACCAATGCCATGAACCTGTAGCAGACGATTATTTGAAGCTAATTTAAAAAACCAACACGAGGAGACTTTACTCATTGATCCGAGCTTATCAATATCTCGTTGAATACTCTTGACGAAACTGTAGATTACAATGATGGCTCTCACTAATGAAAAATATATAATTTGCATAAAGCGAAGAGAAATTCTTGTTACACCAGCGGAAATTAGATGCCTGAAGATGAATTATAGTGACAATGTGTATTTCTGACTTACTTGCGATTCATTTATCTAATTTTTTTTTCTTCCTGGTGCTGTGTCAAGGGGCAGTCATTACAACACCTATTAATTACCAGTCAAGCTTTGATCTTAACTGTATCTGCTATATGATTACCAGCCAAGCATCTAACTTAAGTTGAATCTGGTATGATTACTTAAGATGTTTTGATTTGTACTGTTGATTGAAAAGCAGAATGCTTCAAAGGGGCTGCCAGTATCATTTTAGCTGCTCAGTAAGTTTTCGATCTCATATTATCACTGGAAATCAAATGCCTAAACATTATAACTATTAAAAAGAAACCTTTACAATAATACATATCAGACAGGGATACAGACAGTAAAATGATTCGGCTGTCGAACTCTCGTAAAGAAATAGTTTGTCAGTAACATTATTCTGCAAGAATGTGGGTTAACGTTGATATGAAATTAATTTAGAAAAGATATGAATTTGGTTAAGTGAAACCTTGATGTTTCTTTGTTTACTGAGAAGACATGTTTAAGTTCAATAGAGCACACCCTGAATTCTGAAAGGTTTGAATTCCACTGAAACTGATATATATATATATATATATATATATATATATATATATATATATATATATATATATATATATATATATATATATATATGTGTGTGTGTGTGTGTGTGTGAAGTGTGTGTGTGAAGTGTGTGTGTGTGTGTGTGTGTGTGTGTGTGTGTGTGTGTAGATTTTAATATCAATTATCCAAAGTTTTGTAGAATAAAAGCAGCTTTGCAGACTTTTACCACCTGTTGTAAACTGTCCTTTGCCACAAAAACTCTTTGCTTCACTGAGCAAAAACTAGCCGTCCACCTCCGCTGTCAGACAGATGAACGAGCTGCAGCAGAGAGAATGACTGTTGCTAAAACCAGTGGAGCCAACGAATAGGAACGCTAGTTTATTTTTTTGTTTTGTTTTTGTTCAAGTGATGATGTTTTTCAGTCCTCACCTTGAGAGACAGATGATGGCTTATGGTTATCAAATCTTTTAGGTCTTTAAAATATTATTTAGATGTACGAGATAATTCATTTCTTCTAAAGCAAAAGAGACTGTATCCCACACAGTCTCGTCTACCTTCATCTGTTTCAAACTTTTTTCCATAGTGTAGGATATGACGCAAAATACACATGAAAAACAATAGATAAACAACTACAAAGAGAAGAAGGAACTTTGTCACACATAATTACTCTGTCCATTTTTATGGCGATTGTTTACTCATATCTAAAAAAAAACAACCAGGTAATCTCCAGCAGGTGTTGCTGGTGACAATGATAACAGACTGATCATCATCATTATCAGTGATTCTGGGATGAGATTAAATCCAGCACGTGTATAGTTATAAGGATGTGTTTATTTTGAAAATAAATAGTCATGAGTCCTTAGTTGCTATATGAGGATCAGCTACTCTGTTAACCTTGAATGGGGGAGTCGGAGTTATGGGTAGAACTAGTCCTCGTGTGAGTCATCAAGCTGTGCACGGGCGCGGGCGGCGTCCTCTGCAGCAGCGAAGGCGATCTGGTCCAGCACGAACTGAGGGATTGGGTGGGGGAACGCGGGAGCCACTGGCAAGAGGGGAGACTCGGGCTGGTAACCGTTCTCGTTGGCGACAAACTTGAGTGCCACCTCGGTTCCATCAGGAGCAGTGTACCTGTAAGGATGTACAAACGTTAGTTATTACAAGGAAATAAACTTGTTATTATCTGTATGTATTCTTTCATTGATATAATTCTTCTCTGTAATGATTGGACCAAAAGTACTCACGAGTACTGTCCAGCCTGGATGACTGCGCCAGTGTCAGTGTTGGGAGAACCAGCATGAGAGAGGCGGATGCCGTTGCCAGTCTCCACGTCAACAGTGAACTTTCCGTCCTGCTCATGGACGCGTTCATCCTTCAGGATGGGCACCACATCTTCTTCACTGGAGGCTAGAGTTGGGGCACTGTAGCTTAACTGGGGGACGGCGAGGGCCACGGCGACAAGAATAACCTAAAAGGGAAAAATAGTATTTTGGAATACCTGAGAAAATGACATATGTGATAGACATTACTTGAGGAAATGATACCACTTACTCTATATAAGACCAAATTCCTTGAAAATGGTGAATATGATTGGTACTAGATTATAAGATTTAACCCATATACACAGTACTCACAAACTTCATGTTGAGTGTTGGCGACCAGTACTGATGTGTGAGGTCCTCTGCCGTGTCTTATATAGTCCCTGACCACCGTCCCTTGGTCTTGACCGTGTCCTTGCCCTCCCTCCCTGGCTGATAAGAAGCCTCTCTCACCCCTCTCCTGTCAGTTCTTACAATGACAGCAGTTTGCCATTAACACAACTCACACTTTGAGGAAAGACTCTCTCTCTCTCTCTCTCTCTCTCTCTCTCTCTCTCTCTCTCTCTCTCTCTCTCTCTCTCTCTCTCTCTCTCTCTCTCTCTCTCTCTCTCTCTCTCTGTAGATTTATACATAAGTAATTCATGGTTGCCTACACCCATTAGAATACTTTCATAAATATCATTGGTTGTCTATCTACTTTATCAGCGAAGGTCATGTCTGGTTTTTGTTCCATGGAGCAGAGTGTTTTTTTGTGAGTGGTCCTGAGGGACAGGCAGCTGACCTCTATGGGGGCCACGAAACAAGCCTTTCTCTAATCCGATCGAAATAGACGGAATAGATCTTAGATTTCATAGAATTTCATCAAATTCCATTTCGGAGACCTGAACATTCCTTGTAGATATTGAGAACTCATGACCATTGTGGTGTAATTTCATATTTGTAACACATTTCTTTGATCTGTCTTCATCATTCTGTTCACAATGAGTATTTGGATGATTCCGAGAACTGAAACATTTGTGTCAATCAGTATCTAATATAACATCGGTGTATATCAAAGTTCGATCGTGGTTTCATTCTTTTCATTCTGTATATATGAATTCATCTACCTATCCATCTATCTGTCTATTTATCTATCCAGATACATACTCGATAATATAAATAGCATTTTTATGGGAACTGTAAGGCAATGGCAAAAACATGGAAAAAGGAAGAATAAAGAGTGAGACTGATTTTAACTCGAGTGTTTGTATCCCTGACACTCAAAGCTGAAAAGATCTTAGGGAAAGGGAAAGACTAAAGAAGGCAGAGGATTCCGCAGCTTTCACAGTTTTAGTAAAGTGATAGGTAGCATAACGGCTAATCCCCGTGTGGCTGTTGCCTACACAGAATCTCTGAGAGTAACAGCAGATAAGCGAATACCGCTGGTCTATGATGCTTCAGTAGCAGGGGCACAGGCGGAGCACTCACGAGACCAGTGGTCCATAGAGCAAGGAGAGAACGGGAATGTGACAGCAAACAAAAAGGGATAGCTGGAGAGAGATGATCAGTCAGACAAGTATTGAGGTGGAGCGTTCTTGATTCCACTCTGTCTGAGGGAGGTGGATGATGAGGCACTCTAGCTGTGCGAGACGTTTTACTACCGGGGCAAATAAGACCCCTGGATACATGGAATATCTGCTGACAAGAGATATAATTACGGTGCCTATGCAACACACCGAGCTTCTGAGAAGGAGAGTTTATGATGTACAATTTGTGGGGCTTCTAGGATAGAGTGGAGCTTTTAGGCTTTGACCAGTATCTCGATATTGCAAGGTTTGAACCGCGATGTTTTGGATTTCAACAGTGGAGAACGAGTGAGATTTATGGATTGATATGGAGAAAAATTGGGCTTTTGCTCTACTAAGTCTAACCAGTTTAATGTTTTTCCTTGGTCTGAATCACGAGACAAAATGAACTTAGTGCAGGGAAAAAAACGAGCATTTGACTGAGAAAAGGTGGGAAATTAAGCTGAATGAGGAAAAGAGAAATCATCAGCACAAAAGTAAATAGGGTTGAAGAAAAGAGATCAATAATGGAGAGAAGGAGGAGAGCAGACTATAGGACAAGACGGTGAGGGGTACCACTGTTCACAGGAAACGATGGCCGACCGGGGAGGGGAGGTGCAATACAAAACAGAGAGAAGCAAAAATGACAAAGGAAGGAAGTCTAGAAATGAAAATACTTATGGCACACTCTGTCATATACTTTGATGTTAAGGGCAATGAATGAAGATTGATTCATTTTCCTGAGTGATGAGGATCAGGAGTGAGTCGCGTAGAAGACCGTGATGAGTCTGAGTAGGAGACTTAGTTATAGATTGATTAGATTGGAAGAGAAGAGGAGAGGATGAGTTGAATAAACTTTTGGAAATTGGACCAAAGAGAATTATATGGAGAAGGAAAAGTCAAAGCAGCACAGTTTCTTGGTATGAAGATGCGTTTGACTTTACGCATAACAGCTTTGTGATGTTTCTGGGCAGAAATGAGGAAAAAGTGTCATGCAAGAAATGAATAACACATTGACAGAGCGACTGCGAGAAACTTTCATATTTGCTGATGATAAATATGACGGTGAGAAATTGATGATAAACGTTGACAATGTCTCCGGGATGAATATAACAAACACATACATAGTTTTGAAGACTTGTTTATTCATAAAATAAATAGAATTATTATCACTTGTCGCTGTAGAACAGCACCTGAGGTTAACCTTGAATATGAAAATAGACAATAACTGTAGTCTGTTTAGTCTTCATAAGAGCCCTCAGCACGGGCGCGGGCGGCGTCCTCCTGAGCAGCGAAGGCGATCTGGTCCAGCACGAACTGAGGGATTGGGTGGGGGAACGCGGGAGCCACTGGCAGGAGGTCAGACTGAGGCTGGTAGCCGTTCTCGTTGGCGACAAACTTGAGTGCCACCTCGGTTCCATCAGGAGCAGTGTACCTGTAAGGATGTACAAACGTTAGTTATTACAAGGAAATAAACTTGTTATTATCTGTATGTATTCTTTCATTGATATAATTCTTCTCTGTAATGATTGGACCAAAAGTACTCACGAGTACTGTCCAGCCTGGATGACTGCGCCAGTGTCAGTGTTGGGAGAACCAGCATGAGATAGGCGGATGCCGTTGCCAGTCTCCACGTCAACAGTGAACTTTCCGTCCTGCTCATGGACGCGTTCATCCTTCAGGATGGGCACCACATCTTCTCACTGGAGGCTAGAGTTGGGGCACTGTAGCTTAACTGGGGGACGGCGAGGGCCACGGCGACAAGAATAACCTAAAAGGGAAAGTACTGTTCTTGTGATACCTGAGAAGATAGGATAAGACTTATAGATAACATCCCTTGTACAAAAATGATAACATAAGTTGAATAACCTAAGTCTTCGATGATGATAGGAAGCCAAGGTTACACTATGAGCATAGTGAGGGTTTACCCATATGCACAGTACTCACAAACTTCATGTTGAGTGTTGGTGACCAGTACTGATGTGTGAGGTCCTCTGCCGTGTCTTATATAGTCCCTGACCACCGTCCCTTGTTCTTGACCGTGTCCTTGCCCTCCCTCGCTGGCTGACGAGAGGCTTCTTATAGCCTACTTCTGTCAGCTCTCATGTCGATAAAGCCCTACTGACTTAGAACACCGTCTCTGCAGAGTATCTTAGTGTATCTTATATATATATATATTATATATATATATATATATATATATATATATATATATATATATATATATATATATATATATATATATATATATATATATATATATATATATATATATATATATATATATATATATATATATATATATATATATATATATATATACATATACTAAGTGTCTTTCTCCTCAATTGTGGTTTGATCGCTTTTGTTCTCATGCATGTCACGTCGGAGACATGGCGGATCGAACAAAGAAACTCTTCCCTCCTCATTCTCATTCCGCTTACAGTTTTGTACAGAATCATCGCACCGTCGATTTTCGTAGAACTAAGCGCTCCTCTACACACACACACACACACACACACACACACACACACACATATATAACCTCTCACAAAGCTCATCAACCTGTAGTAAACTCTCCAGTGAATACGCCACTCTTTTCGACACCATAGTTTTTTTTTCCACTTTAGTTGACTCTACATCTGAACTCTCTCTCTCTCTCTCTCCCATGGTAAACCTGTGCCCCTCTCGTACATTTTCTTCGTCCAAGGTCCACTGGCTCCTCTCCCAGCCACAAGTGGGCGAGGTGTATGGGTTGGATAGTATAATTCCGCGCGACTCAAAGGCGTATCCCTCTAATCCTTGCTCATGTATTTCGCCTCTGCCCAGAACCTTAATTCTTATCTTCACTCTGGAAGCTTTCCTTGGTCTAGCTCGTTGACTAGAAAAGAAACCGTTGTAACTCATCTAACTTATCGCCCCAAACACCACCGTCTCTTCAGCTGTCTACAAAGCCTTCGAAATTTGCCTTCGATTCTCGCAGATTTTGAAGCAGTAAGAACCTTATTCCTCATTTCAGATCACCATGATGACTCTCGCAGTGCAAAAACTAATGGCGATATCTCCCAAGTGACCCACCTCTGGCCCTTCTCTCTCGTGGGTTCTTAATGAATCTATTGTCGTAACCCTCGGCATCTCCAGTGCATCAGGCAAGGTGTGGCATATGTCTGCATTCCTATGTACCCTACTGCATAGGTTTTCTTTCCAACTGCTCCATCGCAGTAGCCACTGATGCAATGAATTCCTCCTCTGATCCAGCCAACTGTGGCGTCCCTCTGGGTTTTGTCCAATCGGTGTCGCTCTTTCGTCTCTTCCTGATAAATCTTTCAACATCTAAAGCCACCTAGTCTTACGCTGACAATTCCTCAACTCACCTTCCCTTCCCTCTTCAGCCCGATACCTATCCTTGATTGTCGTGGTAAACGCATTTCCACTCAAAATTAGGACTTATGCAACATTATGAATAGGGACGAATCGTCTTTGTTATATTCAATAATGTAAAAACAGAACTTCTACCGATAACTCTTTCGAAGTAACGCTGATTTTCGATCATCAAATCTGAGAAAACTTCAGTTTGCTCCTTTATCAACTTAGACGTGTCAGGCAAAACCATGTCCCTCACTCCACCTTGGAGACCCACATGACGAAGGTTACAAATCTGCTTCCTCACAGTTGGGGATGTTGTTGTATAGGTTCCACAACTAACTTTAAACTGGGTAACTATACCACATACACAAGTACCTCATCAACTCTAAAAGCAGTTTTGTACTTTTAACTAAAGCAGCCTTTCTTCCATCTATCTTCTAACTCTCCTTTCCATCACCTCTCTTCACCCATCTCATCCGACCGTCACGATGTACTTTCTCAATATTCTACAGCTAGTGTTTCAGCCACTGCCAAACGAAGCTCTGGAATTCTCTTTCTTCTATCATCTTTTTTCTACTCCACTTTTCCACACTCAATAGTTGGATCTACAAACACAGGCGATGCTCAAATTAATCCGCCTTTTAGTTTTTTGATAGACTCCCCACATTTTACCTTTCAAATGATAGGGCATGTTTTTGCTAGTGCCATGTATGTATGTATGTATGTATGTATGTATGATGTATGTATGCATGTATGTATGTATGTATGTATATATGTATATGCATATACATAACGCCTAAGTTATTACTAACTTATGACTGAAACGTAAAGACAAATGGGAAATTACTCACTGTCCACAACAATGTGACAATTTGTAATCATCTGGTGTAGTACATACATGTCTCCTGCTGAGGAGCGGAGAGCGAAAACAGCTTGATTACCACCCTCACAGCACCTGACCATCCCATACACCCCTACGTTAGCACAAAAACTCCTGCAGAAACCTGTGAGTAAAAAGTGGACGCTCATCTTCACTGGTAGTAGGTAAATGATTAGCAAATATCTTGGAGAGATTTTTCACCTAAAAAGAAATATACATATGAACATATGATTTTTTGGTGAGTTGATAATTCAGTGAATATCAATGAGAAGTGAATGTCATGTGTGCAGGGGATTCTATAGAGAGGATTACGTCAGCTTCTCATGAGAGAGAGAGAGAGAGAGAGAGAGAGAGAGAGAGAGAGAGAGAGAGAGAGAGAGAGAGAGAGAGAGAGAGAGAGAGAGAGAGGATCATGGTCAAGATCACAGGTGCTGAAGGACGTGAAGCGCATAAAACAAGAGGCAAGAGGTAGCTCGTCAGCAACGACCGTATGCAGAACCTACGTGCACTATGCTGAGTTTTCTCCCTATTTCTCTCAAGTTGTCTGTCAATAGGGAACTGTTCTGTTCATAAGATGCGACGTATATACGTAGATGATAGCGTAAGCTACTAGTAAGGCAGTTGGCCTTTTTACAAATATCCCGATGCGGTTGAACTTTATTAATTTCGTAAATTCCAAACCTGTACATGTAATATTTTTCCCTGGCAGAAAGTAAAGAAAGGACATTCTTTGCACCGACGTAATGGGATATCTTAAAACTTCCGCTGCGGTTGGAACTTGGCTGCTCTTATCGTTGTGTACACGATTCCCAGTACATTCAGTGCGGTTGTAGTGATGAACGGCAACCCAGGGGCCAGGAACCTCTAGTTGAAAGAGGTGACGGTGGGGAGAATGGTGCAGCAGTTTCTTCTCCAAAGGTCCAAGTGATGGCTGAGGAGAGCCAGGGGGACCAGTATGATAAGCAGCTCTAGATAAGTGGTGTAAGAGGACAAGAAGATTATTCTACACGGTTATGTTACTGGATAAGGAGGGAGACCTGGTGAGGGAGGGAGGCGTCTTTCCCACACCTCGAAGCAGGGAGGGCATTGTGAGGGCCGTAAACTCTGACCACGACCCTCGTGTTATGTGTGTTTGGACCAGTCATTTGCCTGAAGCGTGTTGCAGTCTTTTTTTTTGTACATGTGTTGTTTTCGTTTAAACTTCATTGTTAGAGCAGAAAAAATTAAAGATTACAAATATATCTGTGAGAATGAAAATCAAGTGATTACGTAACACGATCCAATAATTCAATACATTCCTGTGACCAAAATTGGCTCTCAAATTAAGCACTAGATAGAATAACTATTGCACCACAGGAAACGCTGACATAAGTGGTTTGTATAAGAACGACATTCAAGAGGTGCAGATGTAAAGAATGTCTTTACATAGAACGCCAAGAAAACAGACCCCGTCAAAGGCGTGGTATACAACACTAAAAGAAATAACAGGATTAGATACGATATCTTTATTGACATTAACATACTACAAGAGAAAGTAATTGACTTAAAGGGTAACTCAGAGGCTGTCAACATAAATGAGAAGCTTAGATCAGATGAACATGAGTGAAAGGAAGTGTTTTAGAGCCGTTAATCTACATTGAGGGCAATAATTATACAATGTTACTCATTTGCATGCATTGTGAACAAGACTTGATAACTTCATTAAACTCTAATTAGATACGTATGTTGATATCTTACATTTTGAATTCCATTTGACTCTCCGGACACTTGATTTATGCTTCAAAAATTTAGTTTGATCATGATTAAAAAGAGACATAGGGACTTTCTATCTAACGGTCTCGATATACTAAACGAGAATGGTTTGAGTTTATCAAGAGAGACTATTGTTAATTCATCAATGATGAGAGATAAAGTATGAAAGATACTTTTGTAGCTGAGATATATGTAAACTATTGCCAAAATAATTGAATCTATAAACTTGTATTTAAGATCAAATACTTTGAAATATCTAAGACATAAGAGCAAAAACTAAGCTAGAAGCTTTTAAGACTACATTTAAGATTATGTATTTTGAAACTTCGAAGAAATGACAGAGAAAAACAAGCTAGAGGAATCACGTTACTGAGCATTCCAAGACTGGACTGAACTGGGAACACAAGTTACCTATCAGAGAATTAACTGTGGCATGAAGCTTAGAGTTCTTAATGATACGATGGGGTGAAGGAAAATAGAACAGTGAGGCGCCTTGTTCATCATATAACTTCTTCAGGGAATTGAGAACATGTGAATACAAGTCCAAAGCTGTGAGAAAGAACAGATGATATCATTCTTGTTGCTTCGATGACGCCATATGTGAGCGACAGTTTATCTTGTGCCGTGAATATAATAAGTTTATATGAATAAAAGAATATAAGTTCCAGTGAGATACATAAAAGGTAGGCAATACTCGCCTGGAGAAATCAGTCACACACACACACCACGTCATCACCGGGTAGACGGGTTTATATGAGAAAACCTGAGCATTCCAGACTCGAAGGAGTGTCAAGTTTTGTGACCCGAAGCTGAATATGGAGGGCTTACTGCTCCTCCAGGGGGTGAAGCTGCCAAGTGTTCGACCCGCAGGCTTTTGCAACCTGCTTTTGCTTGTATCTCGGGTGATGATCCCCACACCCTGCTGACACGTGCCATGAATTATGGTCTCGTTCCAGGTATATACATGACTAATCAGTCGGTATCTTCCTCAGGTATTTTCATGGTCTCTCTGCAGACCGGCAGTTCGTCACGGCAACCATCACCTGCCAGCGACTGTCATCAACCAGATGATCAGTTTCTTCTGCTGTTACAAGAACCATCATATCTTCTGATGACTTACTCCCGCGCCATTCCGGTCTCTGGTGAGGTTGAGTGAGGGTCTATTGTGTATGAGGGAAAATATCTAGAGTGTTTACTCATTTTCAGTGAGTTAGCGCGATGAATTTTTGTGATTACTTTGTAGTCCGGAGCCATCATAAACAGCAACATTTATGATGATGAATACACGCACATACACAAACATATTCATATATGCATGTACAAATGCACACACAATCAAAACACACACACACACACACACACACACACACACACAGACTTTGATTAAGCTTATGTGTGTGTGTGTGAGATCGCTACTCCTGCTTATCATTTGTGTGTTGCGGGATACAGTTTTAAACTTATTTCGCTCCGTTTCTTAAGTTATATATACTTACGCCATGGAGGCCCGTATGTGATCACCAATTTGTATTGTTTGAGGAGAGAGTTTTGCACTCGCGGGGCTCTATCTCTTGTGCGCGTGTGTGTGTGCGTGTCCACTCTCGCGTCCAGTTCCAGTATCTGGTTGCTAATACATGGAGACAGCTAAGACATGTGACGAGCGATTGGTCAAAACGCTCATGGTATGAGGCTACCGGTTGGCTGAGATAGTAGAGACGTTTACAAGGTGATCAATTGAGACAGCAAAGGTGACTGGTTAGTGATTGGTTCAGAGAACTGAGAATGGTGGCTCCTGATACGATCGATGCCAAACCTGGACCAAACAAGCAAGTGAAAACTGGATGAACTTGCATATTATTTTCTGATCCTACCATTACCTAGTATTGTGTCGGACAAGAACCAAGTCACCTTACTGTAATTTGCTAATTGGCTGTTTCTTGTAATAAGTATCATATATAATTTCTATTCCAGTTTCTCTATGTGTGCGAGTCCTTACTGCAGGCTCAGATGCTAATTGGATAGAAAATGTGATTCATGTATTCCACTGCTCGGGGTAATTATAGATGAAAGATTGTATCTGATAAGAGGGTATAATGAACGTGACTTTCTGTAAACTGGGATGAAACACAGTTCCCGTCACAGAATGTTCCAACACACACACACACACACACACACACATACACACACACACACACACACACACACACACACACACACGAGTACAACTGATGTTTCTTGAGTGTGGTCATCGCACTTACAGAAGCACAAAGAGCAAATTTAAAATGTTCAATGAAGGGCAACAAAGATGGCGTCAGAGTTAAGAAAGCTGTGTTACAGTTTGAATTTAGTATCCATAAATTTGTCTATCATAAGTGATAGAAGAGTTAGGGGGAGATTTAAGCACAACCTTTACATTTTCAAACCAGTTTGATGACGTCAGCAATGAACCGTTCTTCGAAAGATGCGAAGATAGAACAACCAGAGGACATAACACGTAGCAAGATGAAAAAAGAAAAAGAAAATCGTTCTTTGATAGTTTAAGAGTTGTAGGTGAATGAAATAAAGTGGGTAAGGGAAGAGTTAACATGCAGAACTTTAAAGTATTTTCTGACACAGAAAATTCAAACTATGGGGTCCACATACAACTTATACCACTTATAAAAGGCTCACATTTTACACAGACACATATTCATATAAACACACACAAACACACCCTCACACACATTCCCAATCTATTTATCAATGTGTGCATATGATTATAAGTGTAAATGCATGTGTATTTAGATATGAGTATATACACACACATGTATTCATATGAACACACACACACACACACACACACACACACACACACACACACACACACACACACACACACAGACACGCACACACAGACACAGACACAGACAGACACACACACATATGCATATACACTCACACAAACATATGCACACTCTCATAAACGGGTTGAGGGTGTGCCGTTGCCAGTGGGATCTTAAGAAGTGTCAGCCGAGGTAACATGTGGGTTGGGGACATTAAGTCTCCTGGTATATATGTGTAGCTTCTGTTTTCTTGGTGCTCGGAAGGAGGGAGTGTGGGGGGAACAGGCTCCTCCCAAGCAGCCTAGTCCAGACCCTTGCCTCCGGTCAGTGTGTTGCTCTCTGTGTGAGCCATTCATCTGTCATCCTGTCACCCAGGTCATCTGCGTTTTAAAATGCATCGGAAAAATGTATGAATGCTAATCTGGTAATCTTATTATCACGGGCTAGTTTTGCATAAAGAGAAAACTCATGCTTTGTCTGGGTATACTATTCATAAAAACTGGTTTAAGTTTTCAACGTCGGATATGATGAGAGATAACTCTAGTCGTCATTCCCAGCACTGATCACCTCATTGAGGATCTGTCTTCAGCTCTTACTATATAGTGTGCACTCAAGTGATGGTTATCACAGAGGGTTCAATGCTCCGAAAGGCACGGTTGTCTATAAGAAGACAATGAATTGAAATGAAAGACCAGCGTGATGCCTCTTCTAGACCCTCAGAGAAACTTACAATTGTATGAAATGTTAAAAGTGAAAGACTTCGGTTGATTAATCTAAGTGACACTTGGGTATAGACGGGTGATGACGGTTTGAGCCGTCACTAGCAGAAAGCAACGCTCAGCAGAGTGATCCTCGCTGACTGACCCCAGTTCTCGGCACTGGCAACATTTTTCAGGTGAAACTCTCTCCGCTGCAGAGCTTCTGTCATTTTCCAAGACGTAGAATTAGGACGAGAAACATGGTGGACGTTGTGCATTAAAAGGGAACTGCTAGGTGTGGCTGGTTTATTATACCCACAATTACTGTTTTTGTTTCCTTGATATCGTTTGAGAATCTTGTGATCAAGATTTGTTATATATTTCAAAATCTATTTCTCTAAGTTCGTTTGAGACTTCAGAGATCGTGCCCTCACACACAGTTAGTTTGCCTGGGAGCAGAATATGAGTAATTCTCTGTTGCACGGAAAGATCTTAGTTGATGTTCCTTAAGCTCTTCGATCCAAACGGGGACGTCTTAGTGGGTCAAGGCGTCTGCCGGATTGTGCCCTTACCTCTGACTTTAATTAAGAAGGATCAGGGCGAGAGCCACCGAGGGAACGCCCAGCACATAGTCCATCTGGTGGCGAGAGAGGACACATGTCCCCGGCCACAGCCTGGCTCCTCATGCATAATGAGGCGCCGATATTAATGTTGTTAGTCCGAGAGGCTGTCATGTCTCTATACATCTACACACACACACACACACACACACACACACACACACACATATATATATATATATATATATATATATATATATATATATATATATATATATATATACAAAATTACTCACTCTACTCATAATTCACCGGCTGTGTACTTACAAATGAAGAATCCATACACACATTGAGCTATGCTCTAGAGAAAAACTGCAAGAACAACTTACGTTTGTGTTGATATAAATAAGGGAGGAGCCTCTGGTATATTCGCCGAAACATATTCACCTGTGTATCTGATGCATATGTGCGTATATGTCCATCTGCAGATGTATGTCGCGAGTATGTGAAACGTTTGTAAACATCTATTTGTTAAGTATTCAACGCTCGTGAGGCTCAAACGTCATCTTTACCTGTGTATGTGTATACATGTGCGTGAGTGTATGTGGGAGTGTGCATGCATACGTATGTTAAGCTATACATGGTTCTGTTTTGGGGCTGAGGTTA
This sequence comes from Panulirus ornatus, assembly GCF_036320965.1. NCBI lineage: Eukaryota > Metazoa > Arthropoda > Malacostraca > Decapoda > Palinuridae > Panulirus > Panulirus ornatus. The sequence continues at coordinate 20,022,055 of NC_092292.1, forward strand.
TGTATTGGGTGCAGTTTAAGTTTTTATTTCAGCTGAATTGTAGGCGGCTCCGACGTTATCAGCGGCAGTCAGGCCCATGGAATGCTGTTTTTCTTCCGACCGTCAGAGAATTTCATCAGTATATGCCAGTGAACATGTACTGATATATCTATCTATCTATCTATCTATCTATCTATCTATCTATCTATCTATCTATCTATCTATCTATATATATATATATATATATATATATATATATATATATATATATATATATATATATATGTATATATATATATATATATATATATATATATATATATATATATTTGTAATGTGTGTGCGTGTGTGTGTGTGTGAGTGTGTGTGTATGTGAGTAAATATGAGTTTCCAATGCACGCACATCATGCACGTGGGTGTGGGTGTTACTACACACGCGCCTCAGATTCCAGAGGTGTAGAGGTGAGCACACAGGGTTGCCGCAGGTGACCGTGGAGGGCGGTGGGCCAAGGTCCTGTCCAGGCACTACCACATATACGTCCTTCCTTCCTCTTTAGATGTTTCTATTCTTGCCCTACGTGCCTGGTTGAGCAAAGTCATATGTCTGTGTCTTGCACTCTCTGTCGGACGAAAAACCCGCATTATCTATCCTGACGACTAAGTAATCGAAGTAAGAAATCAGTTTAGTGATGCTGGGTTGATTGGATGATCACGAACCGTAGCTTTCATACTTCTCCATGATTCATCCGTCCTTCCTTGCGTCTGGGTGATAAAAAAAAAGCAACAGTCGGTCATAGCAGTAACGTCACGCATTTCAAATACAAGTTAGGAGTCTGCAGAATAGAAATCGCTGTCACCTGTGAAGACCTTGTGAAAGGCACCCAAGCCCTTACTGCCCACCACCTGGCCTCCTGACGACCCGTTCCTTTACTTCGCAGAAGAAGCAGAAGGAAATCTTTTCCTTACTGTAAAATGAAGAAAATAAAATGTCTGGTTCATTACTGGGCCGCTAAGCTTGGACAATTATTGAAGCAGACGAGCGGTGGACTGAGACACGACCGGCTACTGCTCGCAGAAGATTGCCTCGACCGAGCACTCTCATTTCTTTCTTCCCTGAGACACTCATGACCACATACGACCTCAGTGTCAGGTGATAAGGAAAAAAAAAAACTTCGAAAGCTTTCGTGGCTTCAAGAGCCCATCATTAAGATAAATATTTCGCTATGTTAAAGTATCCTTTACTACTTTTCTAATCAAGAAAGTTATTCATGTCAATATGAATTCAACTCCGAAGATTTAAGTGACCTCTTTGTATAACTAAAGAAGGACCTCTGGCGGTCATTAGTGTCGCGTTCAAAGACTTGATTCACGACGAGCAACATACGTCGTGTCGTTAGTTTACGACTGTCAGCCGAAGGAGTGAATGTCTAGGATCCTTAAGACAGATTTATTCCCTCAGACACCACAAGACTGATCCTCAGGAGAGAATCGGTACAGCACTGATCCTCAAGAAGAATCGGTTCATCGTGACGGCACAACACTGATCCTCAGGAGAGAATCAGTTCCCTGCGACGCCACAACTCTGATTCTCACGACAGCTCCTTATTGAGAATCAAAGCTCCTATGCTAACCATACGTTTTACCTTATGCAAACTCTGCTCTTCTGAAGTTTCTGTCTGTCAGTCTGTCTGTCTGTCTTTGTGTCTGTCTGTCTGTCTGTCTGTCTGTCTGTCTCTCTCTCTCTCTCTCTCTCTCTCTCTCTCTCTCTCTCTCTCTCTCTCTCTCTCTCTCTCTGCCTCTCTACACTGCATGTTTAAGGCTGCACCGCCAGTGAAAAGTTATCTTTTGGCGAGGCTGTATCATCGTCGGGTTGACGAAATAGAGTACAATCTCGCCAAAGAACTGCAACTGAGTGTAGCGCAATCTTGGAGCTGCAGGAGCCCTTGGAAAATGGGTCATGGGTACCACCAGACCCTTTCTGAAAGATGTTGTTGAGCAATATCATTATATATATATATATATATATATATATATATATATATATATATATATATATATATATATATATATATATATATATATATATATATATATATATATATATATATATATATATATATATATAATCACAATAAAGATATACATTCACATAAGATGCATCTTTCATTTGTTAATATTTCAAAATTATTTGACTTTGATTGCATGAGGGAACCAGTAAAGTCAACATTTGCCAAAAATTTATGCAAATCTTTTGGACACGTATGAATAGCTGGCTTGATTCTTGGAGACATGCCCGGGTCACACATCTCGATGAGAGGGTTTTGTCACGCCAGCTTATGGAAGTCTGCCAATGGGCGTGGCGAGGAAGTGGCGAGATCTGATCCCCTGTACCACCTCACCCCCTACCACACAACCCCCTGCTGGACGGCCTTCTTGGGTCATGTCTGGTCGTAATGCAAGCGGCCAGATGGTTTCAGCAGCAAGGCGATGCTGCTGGGTTCCCTTGGTGAGCATAAGGACACCGAGTAATGTTACCAGACGGTGAAATCTGTGTCAAGAAAGAGGAAGGTACTCTCGGTGGCATTTGACTAACACAAGAAATATTAGAAGCCTTTATACTTACTCATGAACACGTCATCAGTGTCATTACCAGTGAGTTATTCATTCTTAGGACAAGACTAGATGTTATATAGAGACCTCAGTAACATTTCTGGTATTTGTGCAATAGATGTGTGAACATCCTCGGCCTCAATACACACACACACACACACACACACACACACACACACACACACAAGGATTGATGTTATGAACTAGACGAGTCTACTCACATGAAATTTGAACTTTCAAATGTACTTGAAATATAGTAGACTCAGAACGAATATTGTAACTCATGATAGATATTTTCTTTATCCCTATGATCTTATGTGCCAAAAGAATATTCACTCACAAAGATCAACTACATTTCACTAGCTGTTAACCGGAGAAATAATGGAGACATTCCCCGCAGAAGAATCAGATATGAATTTACATAAGATAATTCTATAATGTTCCATATTCAAATTTGGATTAAGATGAGGAATAAACTGACGTAAGCTATTATGTGGTAACGTCTGCAATTATGCGTAGTGATATGAATTATGGTTTTTTTGCATCGCGTATGATTGTTTTCAACCTTATGCGAGGGTCCCTGCCACCATCCTGTACTACAATCCTTATTATCACTTGTAATATAACTTACATCGTTAAGATAAGCAGGAGAGGTGGCAGGCGAGTGTGGTGGGGGTCTGGTAGAATGTCAGGCACCCAGAAGGTGTGAAGGAATGGGGTGGTTGGTCTCTCGTACGGTTTTTTCCTCCATCAACCAGTTTATAAACCAGAATCACCGGCATGACCGTCTGCAACCAAACTTCCAGTGAGATCTTTGAATGACGAAGGAAGGAAGGACAAATTCGAGTTCTCACTTTATGAATGGATTAATGTTTTCTTAATTCATATCCTTCGTTTCATAGTAACGACGCTTCCTTCAGTCTAAGCTACAGACCCGCGTACAACCAACCTCTTCACTGTCTGAGATCTTCACTATTTCTGGAGTCCTGGAACACATTTACCTCCACTGTTGTATACAACTGCGGTGAGCAGTGGTTTCAAGACCATCCCGGAGAGTTGGGCGTCCTTGCCCTTTGCCATCATCCTTGGGGGGGTAACCCTTAGTTCTGGAAAGATACACCCCATAAAAGGTGCACATTAGACTTACCCACTGAAATGGGAGCAGAGTGTTTGAGGGTGACTCTAACTATGATGCATACGGTATATCGACCCCTTGAGAAAACCGATGTCTAACTGACAGAGAGAATAATAGTATGATCCAGCATGAATTGTGTCATCTGGTCACACTATTTCACAAGAAGATACGTCTATACATAAAATGTCATTTACTTGGAATATTCTTCAAACATTCTTTGAGAAGAACTTTGGCTGTTGAATTACCAAGTGATGATGATATGAGATTAAAGAAGAAAAGATATTAAAGATATTAGTCTGGGATTCGAACTCTGGAGACGACGCGTTCCACTGGCTGATGGGTACAATGGTTAAAGTGGTTGTACATGGGAGGAAGGTCCTCTCTCGCTAATCGGTGCATTGATGGTGATGTTGATGATGGCGAGACTGGACGCACAAGGAAGGTAAGCTGGTTCTGAATTTTCAGCTGTTCTTGTTTGATTCTTATCTTATAAATCTATTCATCTTTTTTGGGTTTTTTTTTGGGGGGGTTCCTCTTTTTCCCTGAGTCGTACAACTATAATGATACTTATGATAACTGATGTTATGATAATGCCAGTAACTATGATACTTATCATTGTTCATATCGTGATCAACATTGCCATAAGAAAATTTCTGTGATTCCGAAGTCGAGATGACTACAGTAGAAGTTGCATTATCAGTATCAGTAACATCTTTTGTACCAGTAGAAGTAGAAGTAACGAAAGAAACAGTTGCAGGAGGGAATAATGATCCATGTAGTGAATTATAACATCAGTCACACACACATATATATATATATATATATATATATATATATATATATATATATATGTATATATATATATATATATATATATATATATATATATATATATATATATATATATATATATATATATATATATATATATATATATATATATATATATATATATACATATTCCTATGAGTCCATTGTCTTTGTCATGTTCGCAGTACCGAGAAAACGTAATTGCAACAGCAACAATATCAACAACATAATAATATACGACCACTACTTCTACCACTATTGATACTACTACTGCTAATACTACTTCGTCTACTACTATATTCTACTACTTCTACTCCTGCTATTACTGCTACTATTATCACCGATGATGATGATAAAGATAACTACATCATATACTAATAACAGTATTGTTGATAGTTATAATACTGATGATAAACGTATTAACTCTGGAATATTGGCTTGAGTCCAGAACTGATCCAGAAGGCAGCAGAGGCTGGCACAGTAAGAATTCTTAGCCGAGTCCTTGATACGTAAGGTGCTGGAATGTTGTTGGATAGCAAGGTAGGTAAGTGGTGTTCGTAATGATACGGTTAATGATAAATTATACTAATATATTTATTGTTGCCTTGTAGGCATTATCAGATCATCCTAATATTCTTTCGCATGAGAAGATCTTATCTGGTCATGTTTACGTCCCACGGGCTTGAGTATTATGAGCTGTAGAGAAAATTGTCTACCGAATACATTTTCAATGATCTGAATGTCATTTTCTTTGGCCGATCATGTTTCGTAATGTTATGACCTTGTAGTATTTAGAAATGATAAATGCTTTATTTCTCTTATCATTGTCAACCACGTCTCAATAACAGCTTAGAATATTGAAATTATGATCAGAGATTAGAATGGTGACCTCTTGGCACTATTGACCGATGGGTGCTAAGAGAAATGTTTCTTTAATAAATGTCACGCCTCCAGTTTCTGATTCTGTTGAGAGTGCTATAACTTTCTCAAGTATCTAATGACATCTAATTATAACCCAGACGATGCGGTCGTCCATTTCAATTAAGGAAGTACACCAAAGACTCATGATGGCAAGAGTAGGAAGATGCTGGCAGACGTTATCAGGAAACGAATGTTATCACGGATGAGGACAGGGTTGAGTGCCTTGAGACCACAAGGACGAGTCATACCGATTTTGTGGACAACCAGGTGGACAGGGCGAGGATGTAGGGCAGGAGTGAAGGGCAGGACGTGGCTGCCAAGGGCGTTCCCTCCCTGGGAGCTGTGACCAGGCACCGCTCCAGGCTGCCCGCTATAAAAGATCCGGCGCTCGAGTCTCTGGCATCAGTCGCTGACCACAACACCCGCCAGCATGAAGTTGGTGAGTCTTTGTTCTCTGGGCGACACTGCAGTAGTGAAGTGTTGACTGGGGTGCAGTGTGGTCGGGCACTCATTGTCGCTGGATAGTGTAGGTCACCGCCCACTGTCACTGGACAGTGTGGCTGATTACTTATCGTTAATGAACAATTTGTCCCACCACCAACTGTCACTGTACAGTGTTTCCCACCACCTACTGTAATTGGACACTGTAGCTGATCACTGACACTCACTGGATAGTAAAGGTCTCCGCCCAGTGTCACTTTACAGTATAGGTCACCGCTACTGTCACTGGACAGTATAGCTAACCACTCACTGTCAGGAGACACTGTGGCTGAGTACACTTGCTTCTTCAAAGTGTAAATAACCATCCACTGTCACGAGGAACTGTGGCTCACCATTTTCTGTCACCGGACAGTATAGCTATCTATCCACTGTCACTGGACAGTGCAGCTGTCTATTCACTGTCACTGGACAGTTCGGGTCTGTTGTCACCGGAGAACGTGGCTATACACCTTTTATTATTAGGGAGCGTGGCTGACCAGCTACTGTCACTCGATATACTATCTGAACTTGATAGTGTGGCTAACTGTCTACTCTCATTGCCCTGTGTTACTGACTGTTTGGTCACTGGACAGGGAGCTGACCGTCTAGTGTTTTGATAATTGGATAATATATCATTATGTGTGTTTTTGCTCTGTGGACGTCGAGTGACTAGCAGAAGCGTAATGGTTCCTTCTGTACAGATGCATCGAATATTTGAATTGACCCATCTGACCAGGAAATACTTTCCTCGCTTGAGTTTATAGAGCCATGATGATATTTTGAACAATCTCCCTCCACATGACTAACAACAGTTCATGAAGGGTAACTTGACTGTCATATGCGATTCTTTCCCTGTATGAGAAATTCCTCGACTTCTCAAGGAAACTCTGTTCCAGACGATCCTTCTCGCTTTGGCCGCCGTCGCCGTTGCCGCTCCCCAGTACGACTCCTATGAGAGTGAGAGGAATGCACCCATCCTTAAGGACGAACGCATCCGAGAGGACGACGGAAGGTACAACTATGAAGTTGAAACTGGCAACGGCATCGTTCTTTCCCAGTCCGGCTCCCCTAACACAGATCAGGGCGCAATCAACAAGGCTGGACATTACTCGTAAGTCTGAGATCTCAGAGATCACGATAGTCTATTGATAAGTAAGTTCTTCTTTATGGAAAGTTATGAAGACTCACCATACCCGGGAAATTAAACATTCTTTGCAATCAATTAACATAGGATAACTGTCTTCCTGATATGGAAGGAGTACCAGTGTTCACACATCTCATGAAAAATTCAAAGTTTTATGATAACATTCTTCTCATGCAGCTGGAGAGAGAGAGAGAGAGACTCGCAGATGTTATTGCTTCTTGACCCTAACGCAGGGATTGTTTCAGGACTACGAACCCACTGTTACATGAGGGAACACAATAGGAGTCATTATGAAAGGCCTAATTTTCTCATTTATAACAGTAATCTTCCTCTATATACTATAACGTCTGTCGGACTTCTAACAGTGAATGGTTATTTTGACAGCTACACCGCTCCTGATGGCTCTGTAGTAACGTTGAAATACGTTGCCAATGAGAACGGCTTCCAGCCTGAGTCTTCCTACTTGCCAGTGCCTCCAGCGTTCCCCCATCCAATCCCTGATTTCGTGCTGAAACAGATTGCCTTCGCTGAAGAGGAGGACGCTGCCCGCGCCCGTGGGGAGCTCAAATCCTACTCCAGCAAATAGAAACTACTGCCTTGTGCCAACCACCTGATGCTGAAGATGACCAAACTCTGTATATTTATTGTATTTATTGATTAACCAATGGTGTCATGTGCAAACCAAATAAAGCAGTTCTGATACACAAGTTCTGTCTTCATCTCTTTTTCCTTTTGAATATCGAGCAAAACAAGTTTCATATGACTAACGATACACATCAATAAAATTTATTTTGAATATTGTTCTTAAAGTAATTCACAGTGCTTTATAGAAGGCATCTGAAGAGCAATATTAGCCAAGACTTTTATATTTCCAACAGGAGATTGTCCTATTCAGTCGTCAAAGTGAAAATGTTAAGAGCTGTGAAAGTAACAGTTTGAGTTTTTCTGCGAGACGAGACAGATATATTACAAGATTAAACTTAAGCTTGTGGCAAATTATGAGAAGAATCAAGTTCTTAGATCTTGTGATTATTGCAGTCCCTACAGAATGCATGGAGTGGTATACAATCTTATTCTTAGTGAAGTCAGTTCATTTGTTCACCGACAGAAGCACAATCGGTACCATATCAATTTACCGGTAGAACCAGGTCAAGGAAGGACATGCAGAGGTCGAGGAGTGTGTCAGAGCAAGTGACACTTCCCAAGCCTTCTCATTCACAACAGACTGCATACTTGCTCCTCTCTCCAAAACTCTTGCGTTCACCTCTCATGTTTGTGACTGGCGGGATGCATAATGTATGCTACATTACACGCACGAGGCAGACCTCTTACCTAGGCTGATATACAAGACACTGCAATTGTGTCATATGATTAGCTTCCTGCGTTCACTCAGTACAGACAGATAGACACACACACACACACACACACACACATATATATATATATATATGTGTGTATGTATGTATGTATGCATGTATTAACTTACAGGAACACTATCTAACAAGTACTGTTTACACTCTTAAGGGATGTTAAGTAAATTACTAAGGAAGCGTCTTTTATCAAAGTACCCATTCACCATGAGAATTAACATCTTCGTAAAAGAAATATGGATTATACCATATTGAATGAAGTGAGACTCCTCAACCCGATGTACTTCATTTTGTCGCGCTGAAAACATATCGTCTCTTACTTTAGACCTGCTACAGCATCGTTGAGAAATGGGGAACCAGTTACGTGGTTAATTTCAGCAGATACAAAACGTAGTATCTTTTTATATCTATCTACAAAATTATCACTCGTTTCCCAGCATTCAGTTTCAAAACATCTCAATGCAACCTTGCAGTAGCATTCATATGTTGGGCATAAACATGACCGCCTTGCCATCATAGTAACCCCACATTATAAAAGTCACAAAACCGGCTTCGTACAACCTGAGGTTGTTGTATAAGCACTGCTTTTATTTTTCTTAAGAGCAGGTGTTGCATATCTATAGTGCGTTCAATCGCCCCAGTATCGAGTACTGCACGCATATCCGGGATGGCTCTTCCTCCACCTTTTTCTGAACCAGATTGGAATCAGAAACCTTCCGTCTTATCAACTCTCCTGTTGTCACTTCTCTTCAAGCTCGCCATACCTTCTACTGCCATGATTTTTTTCTTTGGTTCTTGACTGGGCAGGGACAACTGAATGCCCTCAACACGGCCATTTCATATAAGTTCGTTCAGAGGAGTAATAGTCTGAGGTAAAGAACCTTTTAAAGATATCCTTGGTTGGGCAATATCATATAACATTCTTATAGACTAATAGCGCTACGTGGAAGCAGTAATGTTAATTAACTTGATAACAGTCAAGTAAAGAAATGACATTAACTCTGATGTTGAGCTTTAACGCCTCACGGTAAGTATATTTAGCACATTAGTTGATCAGTGTTTCAAGTACCACTAACTGATAAAGTGCAATATTAAAAACATGAACCTGAGCCTGCAAATTACAGTAAGACTGAGGAACTTGAAGAGAGTGAGGAAGAATTGATTCTCAATAATGTCACTTTTCCAAGGTGGGATGTTGTCAAAAGGCATCATTTCATACATTTACCAGATATAGATATAAGTGAACGTCTAACTAATGAGAAAAAATCGAATTTTATAAGTCTGTCCGTCCGTCTGTCTGTCTGTCTCTCTCTCTCTCTCTCTCTCTCTCTCTCTCTCTCTCTCTCTCTCTCTCTCTCTCTCTCTCTCTCTCTCTCTCTCTCTCTCTCTCTCTCTCTCTCTCTCTCTCTCTCTCTCTCTCTCTCAAGGTAGAGCAGCAGCCCTGACATGAGGTCACTGCATGAGACGGCAGCCTCAGCTCGGGGACACCTGGACACTGAGGTATTCACAGCGAAAGTAGCACAAGTCCTAAATACTTTACCCAACATGTGGACTTCTTGTTTCGTGAGAGAGCGATACCACATTAACCCAGAGGACAGGGTGACTCATAATGACTTTATCTCACATGCCATTAAAACAAAAGGTTGAAATATCTGGTAATTCATAAATGTACGGACTGGGGCATCGGGAAAGGCTGTTAGGCCTTGATATGCTCTTATAAAAAGATGGGATGAGGGAGTATGACCGGCACAATGAAGTGACTCTGTAACAAAAGGCAGGTTCCAATTACGATCGCTTACTTTTAAGGAAATGTTCATTGTTGAACGAGAAAAATGGTCGCTAGGAAAATACCGACAAACTGAGATGAAAAGTTACTTTTTCTTTATATTACGAAAGTAAATGAATATATATTATGCGTGTATATGCATGAGTTTGTAAGAGTACCTACGTGTGGTTTTGACTGAGCCATCGTGGATGTTTAACGGTAAACAGGGAGGGAGTTTTGAACTCCTGCCCCCCTCCTCCCCTCCCCTTCTTAACCTTTCATTTGTGTCGTGTGCAACTTTTGAATATTTCATGGGTCACTATAGTCACGTACCTTCCTCTTGCATTCGTTCCATATGCCCACCACCTTACTGTTATGAATATATATGATGGCTTGCATTTTCTTGACTCTGATTAATTGGTTTCTCGCTGTTATAAAGAACTGCTCGAGTATAACAGGTTCCACTAAAGAACTTGGAACGAAGTTGTCATGCCTCCCCTTGGCCATCCGTCTCCTGGTATAGATACGTCTAAAGCTGTTCTCTTCTCGTAATTTAGCTCTACATGTGTAAGATCAGGCATGTCACACGACATCTGGACTCCTTAAGTACACTATAGGGATGATAAAGTAAGGGAATCAGACTGATGATGTAAACTCTAATTTGAGTATGACATGTAAGATACTTTCATCTGTAGTTTCTCGTAGAGTTTCAGACGATTTTGACACAATGTATTACCTCTCCGTCAAGCAAGGCTTTCGTATCTTCACTACAACCTCTGTCTGCTCGCCTTAGCCCTTTGGCATCTATCAAACCCCTTCTGGTTTTCTCCAGCCGCTGACATCCATCTTTTGACCCCACATCATAAACTGCTACCGTTCAGTTTCTGCTCCTAAACTTTCTGTTTAGCTCTAAGTATATTCTATCTTTGTATATCCTTTTGGCATCTGCATTATCTCTCTTTCCTCTGCCATTTATCCATTTACCAGGTATTTACACTTGTGGAGCACTGTAGTTAAAGTGTTCTGGTCCCAGCATGTTATCCATGAAAACAAAATTTTGTATTGATGGTGGGATAGGCTCTAGTGCCTTCTGTGACATGTTGATAAGGAGATTCGGAACACATTTCAAGAACTTTAATCCTGTAAGTCTCACTTCCATCATGCGGGTGCCAAGATGCCTGATCTCTGTATTAGTGTTGATAAAGCTACTGTTATAAAATCTCTGTTTCTCTTACAAGACTTAAGAAAACATATTTGCTTCTCGTCGTAAAATCTATTTTATTATGATTATCATATCAATTTTGATGCTCATTTGCCTAAAGATTTTACTTATCCAGGCGGAACTATTTCACAGGTTTCCCCACCACATTAGACCTACAATGGACAGATCATCTTTGTATTCGAAAGGCAGAAATGATATGAAGCGTTGAAAATCTTATTTCACATATCAACCTTCCAAGAGCCTTAAGGGTAGCCTGCATTACGTTCAGTCACAAACCAAGAGATAACAGTAGATGCTGGAACTTTGATCAAACAGTTAGAGACAAAGCTAAACCGATTATAGATATGTCAGGCGTTTGCTGGGCACCAGGTATATATATATATATATATATATATATATATATATATATATATATATATATATATATATATATAAGCAGTCGTTCATTTGAATAGAATTGAAAATTATCTGACGGGTTGGTGTTCGCGTGGCTGGACATCTGAGGACGGGTTAGACTACGTTCAGACCGGTCGTTTGGTTCGTCCCTGCCACTACACAAGCTCATAATATATGACTGCAAACATTGAATAGGTTTTTCTGGTTGGTGTTCCTCCTCTGCTCTGGAATAGTTGATAATTTTGCATGACAATTCTGATGCGAAAAACTTAAGGTTTAAAGAATTATTTGAAGCGCTGATACACATCACTTTCGCTGTAACTTGTGAGTGGTTTGTTTGGCTGCATTTTGTTTGCTAGTTTCATTATCAAAACTTGAAACTTGCTATAGTAAACTCACGAGGTATTCTGTTGTTTGAATATTTACGTATGTATTGAACTTTTTCCTGGGGAACAATCGGTATTTTTGTGTTTCTGCTCTCTGTAGTATCATTACTCTCCCATTTCTTTCCAACTAGAACGAAATTATCTGAAAATTTAAATCAGTCTTCGTGTGCACATGAAACATCCCCCCCTCCCCCTCTTCCTCCACACCTAAACCCCCCACTCCCCTCCTCCCTCACCTTTCAAGCAAACATGACACCACGTCCCAGGTGACTCACTCCACCAGTGGCCAGGGTTGGCCACCCTCTTGGCCACATTATACCTGAACTCATAATTCACATATCATTATATGGTCCTGGAGTTTGACCAGGAGACGCAGCATAGAAGACGATTTAGAATATCTTAGTTAGAATAGATCTTGTATTGATTATCATCAGTAAAACAGGATTCTTCATGAATGTGTTTAAGATATTTTTACCAATGACATTAACCATTGTTTCCGTTTCTGTTGGCGCTGCAACTACTTTCCTTTTTCTATCTCTTATTTTTGGTCTTGTTGCTCTAGTTGTTAACACTGGCCTTCCTTTCGCCTCTTCATTCCATTTCATTCCTTTCTTTTAGTTTACCGTTTTTTCTTATCAATATCCAGTGTTTTCTTGATCTCCATCATACCCCACACCATTTTCTACTGTGTACTTCTTATTTCTTTCACAACCAGTAGAAAGTGAACATGCCTGAAGAAGCAGGGGACAAAGTAAATCTAACCCCATTTTCCTTTTTATACAACGTGTCACAGGATTTGCCACAAATCTGGTTTTAGATAAGACTGATCGGCCACCAGCCTGACTGAGTCATGGACCAAATAAACCCGTCTCTGGCCAGACCTTCTCCTCTGCACTGAACTGTACACCTCCACCTCCTGCCGTCTCGTAGGTTGCTATTCTTGTTTCTAATTAGATGCCTCACTTCCCTACCAGAAGCTGCCAGGTATTCACGGATCAGCCTTATTGGTCGTCAGTTAAGAGAGTTTCAGAAGTTAGTTTACGTAGGTTGTCCATCTGGAGCAAAATTTGAGATGCTATTTTCTTTTTTTGTCTCAACAACTTTGACAATAACTTCATGAATAATCTTTTTCAATTCTCATGGATTATATATCTGGTAAACACGGTATATCCTTTGCATTACTACTTTTTTTTAAACCTTTTGGCCAGTGTAGAAAGATCATACACTAATCAACATACGCTTGGGGGCAGCCATGAATATAGTTTAATCATGTTGGCCTTTCAAATATGATGTAGAACCGACTATCAATTAGTCTTTTACTTTACACGCGAATTAGTACTCTAATTGGTCTTCACTAATTGTTTTCAGTTGGAGAGTATAAACGTGTAGGTATACATAAATGAATAGATAAATAGTTGAATTTATTATCTATCTACATATTTACAAGTCTATCTATCTCTCTGTCTATTTATCCTTCTCCCTCTCTCATTTTATATATATATATATATATATATATATATATATATATATATATATATATATATATATATATATATATATATATATATATATATATATATATATATATATATATATGTGTGTGTGTGTGTGTGTGTGTGTGTGTGTGTGTGTGTGCTTGAATACAAAGAGAGAGAGAGAGAGAGAGAGAGAGAGAGAGAGAGAGAGAGAGAGAGAGAGAGAGAGAGAGAGAGAGAGAGAGAGAGAGAGAGAGAGAGAGAGAGAGAGAGAGAGAGAGAGAGAGAGAGAGAGAGAGAGAGAGAGAGAGAGAGAGAGAGAGAGAGAGAGAGAGAGAGAGAGAGAGAGAGAGAGAGAGAGAGAGAGAGAGAGAGAGAGAGAGAGAGAGAGAGAGAGAGAGAGAGAGAGAGAGAGAGAGAGAGAGAGAGAGAGAGAGAGAGAGAATCATGGACTAAAAGGTATAGAGAGACCGACGGTCGGGCCGTTTATGCGAGTACACATAAACCACAGTGGTTTAGAAAAGCTTTCAGCACGCAAAAAGGAAACGTTCGAGAGGAAATGCAGCACCGTCTCTTGCGTCAGGATGGCTGGGGATCGCTCGAATGTATAACACTGGTGTTCCAAACCAGAGAAAAAAAAAAGAGACTCATTTAAGAGCCCGCCACAAAGGAGAACCCCTCCGCAGACATACATACATAGAGAGGCTCCATTGTGTCTCACTATCTAAACAGCTGTGGTGGACGAGCTTGCATGAAACCTTGACCGTTCGACCCACTTTTCCTATCCGCTGAACATAAGAAGCTCAGGAATTATAGATATTTCCGATCATTTAATGTAACATGGATGTGGACGTGATTTATACGTTCGGAAGATCGTGCATTTTTTTTTTCTTTTTTGCAAACGACATATATTATGCCGGTTCGAAAAATGGTGCAGACTTCACTGATACATTTCCATCTTTTTCTTTTCTTCGCAAACGACAGTTATTACGCTCGTTAGAAAAACGGAGAGATAAGATCGTTCTTAAGTGGATAGAAATATTCTTATCTATATTTATCAGTCTTATTAGGAGGGAGAGAAGCGTGTACTACCCCAGGGTAAACATATATCGATTATATTCATCTGAGGACGGGTTTGGCTAGTGGCCAGGATGCTCCCAATTACCTCCCCGTCTTCCAAGGTACTTTAGAGACATGCCACATATATGGCATACACTATGTACCTCGAGACGGCCAGGAACATTTATAAAGGTGGGCATGATAGTATCTCTAGCCCGCCAATATCTCTGCTCCATATACGTGATGACTAGCGCTGGCAAGGTCAGATATTGTAATCAGTTGTGAATCAGCGTATTGCTGAACTAGTACTGACATCATACTTCACAAATGTCGAACGCAATCACGAGGAGAAAAAGTCGCTAATATATATATATGAGATCTAATGAATGGCTGGGAAATTATGAAAACTTTCTTTTTTCCCTAGGTTCCCTGACTTTTCCTCATAACTATCATTCTTTCCCCAGTGAAGGACGTTTCTTTTCTTCTTTTGTACTTCATGGTTGTCTTCTTTTAGATTTATCTGCAACATTTTCATCATCATCATCATCATCATCATGACCATTGTTATCTGTACTATTACCAGAGAGAGAGAGAGAGAGAGAGAGAGAGAGAGAGAGAGAGAGAGAGAGAGAGAGAGAGAGAGAGAGAGAGAGAGAGAGAGAGAGAGAGAGAGAGAGAGAATATGCGTTAACCTAACAGATTTTCCTGTTCAGGGAGTAGTACCTTGGTATATTGGCATTTGTGAGTCGTAACCTTGTTTTTGCCCCGGTTGTAATGGCTGAGTACACTGCATTTTCATCTGGTTTCTCAGACCAGATCTAAGTTCTTCTATCCATATATTCAAAATAAAATCTCTCCACATTTTGATATTGTGATTTCCAGAATGATTCTAACCTCTGTTTGCTCAGCTGCATTCATCTTTTGTTGTCCATTTTCTTTAATCCAAAACGAATGCGGACTTCAGCCTTGAGGAAATTGTTTATGGAAAATTATTCAGGGTTGCTATCATTCAAGTGCAATTATCTTAACAGGTAGGATTATATAGACCACCGTAAGGTTTAGGTACTAATTATTTTTTTATCATTTCACAACTCTTTAGCATCTTTGAAAAAACCTCCTTTCTTTTTTAAGCTTCTTGCCTGTATGCCAGCTACGTTTGGTACTCCTTCATCAAATATCTTACGAATACTTCGCGTGTAGCAGATAATGGCTCTGAATCCGCTATGTTTGCTGCATCACCACATAACACTTATGCAGAGTGCTGGTTGTGTCACTGCATAACCCCCACGTAGAATGCTAGTTGTGTCACTGCATAACCCCCACGTAGAATGCTCGTTGTGTCACTTCATAACCCCCACGTAGAATGCTGGTTGTGTCACTGCATAACCCTCACATAGAATGCTGGTTGTGTCACTGTATAACCCCCACAAAGGGTGCTGGTTGTGCCATTATATGACACACACGTAGAGTGCTGCGTATGTCACTAAGAATGCACAATAAGTGCACAATTCCCATGTAGAATGCTGGTTGTGCTAGTGTACAACACCCACGTACAGTGCTTCGTATGTTCCTGTATAACACCCACGTAGAATGCTGATTGTGTCATTGCATCCACGTAGAGTCAGCCATTCATCCATGCTTGCAAGGAGCTAACTAGTTACATTTTAAAAGTATACTATGAAGGCAAAGGACCCTGGTGCGGAGATTGGAAATTTCAGCTGGATGTCTTGAAGGCAGGTAACAGTTATCGTGCTTGAGGAGGATGACTGTAGATAAAGAAGTAGTGACCGGAGTTAATCCCATGCAACTGGACCCGCCGGCAGGCAGAATGCCAACTATCAGCTCAGAGAAAATCATCGGGTCTTTGGATATTTTTCCTGTTCAGGAGGCGTGCCTGTCGGGTGCTAAAATGCATGCTTGCCACGCTAGTCTTGGATGTTATGTCGACCTACAGCACAAGGCTTCGGAATTATAACCTGTAAAGTTACATTTTAATAGAATCAATAAATGAAGCAAACTAGTGGACACTATGAAGGGTACTGCTGTTTAGTACCATGGAATGTCTAATGAGGTACCACGGTACCTTGGATGAAGTACCATGGAGTATCAGAAATTAAACTTTTTCTTAATTTTCTTGTTTCTCTATTCTACCCGTCACTATAATTCGAAGTTTCGAACAGCCTGGTTGCTCTGAATTGATGTCACAGGTTGTGACTAACTTAGTTCTTTTACGTTTGATGTAGAGCAGCCTGAAGCTTTGTACTGGGGACACATGATGCCCCATTTTGCTTAGGAGTAAAGGTTTGTTGGCCTCGTTTCACTATTGAATATAGTGTACGAAATTTCACGGTCGTTAGAATATCAACAATACTAAATCTATAGTCTGTATAGCTAGTATTCCTGTACCGTTTAGTAAACACCTATATTTCAGGACAAGAATTGTTCTTTGCTTTGTAATAATAAAACCTACGACTGACAGTAAAGTTTTAAGTATTCACAGAGTCATTCTGATATTTCTCTGCCTCATTCAATGTAGAATCCTTGCCTTCGAATTTATATAGAATAGTCCAAAGAATACCAGACTGAGTGAGGGTTATCGTGAATGTTTTGTAACGTACGAAGGTTACTCAAGTGATGTATTTCTTTCAGTGTCGTGATTGAAAGGTACGAAAAGAAGAAACAGGAAATTCTAACCTTCTGTATGTTCAACCATGTGACGGGTCGTCAGGTGGTGTCGTGTTATTTCTCTAGCTTTAACCAGGTAAATAACAGAATGTCAACAGTGGAGAACACACGTCTTCATTTCTCTCGTCTCATTCTCAAGAATTACTTACGGTACAGACATCTCAGTCAAATATCAAAGCTAGATGTTGAATCTAGAAATAATTAAAGTCTCATTGAAGTTTTGTGTATGGAATGCATACAATAACTACAGAAACTAGAATGGGCTTAGAGTTCTGAGTTGTTGATTTTGCTTAAAACAAGTAAGTTATCGCAGACGAAAACCTTGGCGCAGTGACCGAGGACATTGGTAAGGCGTGTGGCTGAGAAAAGTCTACGGATATGAGACAATAATCTCAGCAAATTACGATAACTGCTATACATCTGTGATGATATAAGACCGTGGCTGTCTTGTGTTTACGAGTTTTAGCTCTAAGGGGAAGGAACCTATAGACCTGAAAATCTGGCATTCATACAATGTGAACTCTCGGGTGTTGAATCTTGAACCTAGAAATGATCAAAGTCTCCTTGAAGTGTTGTGTATGGTATACAAACCGAAGTGCATAAGCGCTTGCGCATGTGCCTGTGCATCTTAATAATGATGTAAGCAAGCGGAAAACCATAAAGAAAAACAAGTGTTTTGTTAACTTCCCAAATAATGTAGAGTTCAAAGACAGACATGTAAACACTCCTTATCATTATGATGATTAACTTACCCCAAATACCATTCAGACTTTTGTCATTATGATTATCTCTCAACACTAATAACTCTCTTCTCAACTATTTTGTTGATCGCTCTTAAGAAAACAAAGTCTTTAAGAAACCAACGCAAAAGAAGACATATTGCAATAGTTACAACCAGTGCTATGGAAACTCATGAACTACAGAATGGAACAGAAACTATGAACAGAAAAAGGGCGATCGAAACTGTAAAACAGGAAGCAGGTAGATAACATGCAGACGAAATAGCAAGAGCTGTTACCAGAGCAGTTCAAACTGCTGACCAGCAAGATTAGACAAACTGGAGACACAACAGTAACAACCGGTACCAGATCAACTTGTTTACATTCTAAAATAGCACTTTTCGATTCTATTTCGTGAATTGTATTATTCTGTCCTGATTCCCTCGCTGTTCTCTTCGAAGTGATTTCATTATTTCCTCGTTATTCTCCTGTCATATTCTATTTCAATCGCGGTTAGATTAAGCGATAATGAGTTTTGAATGTCCTTTGTTCAGCAATGTAGGTGAACTTTTACTTAAGCTAAGGTTCACTGAAACATGATCAGTGTGCAAATATTGACATGTACGATCGCTGGTCACGTGCAGTGCATGGGGATAATGCCCTGATCATTAATGATGATAATGCTTTGTAAGAGAGAGAGAGAGAGAGAGAGAGAGAGAGAGAGAGAGAGAGAGAGAGAGAGAGAGAGAGAGAGAGAGAGAGAGAGAGAGAGAGAGAGTAAAGGAGTACAAAAATCGCAAGTGTTTTCGGAGAGCAAGTGACATGAATGACGAAGCACTAGCATAGGGCGGGTCTGGATGGTCCAAGGGCGCCTCTTCCTTGCGGGTCAGCACAAGGGAAGGGTCGAGTAGCAGCCACCACTATATAAACCGCAAGCATAACCCTCTTGAGCATCAGTTGAGAAGCACAACCACCAACATGAAGTTCGTAAGTGACCAAGGCATTTGGCTCAGTGGACCTGAAGACACGCTGGTCCCTCTTGGTGTTCAGTAACACCTTATGAAGTGTTTTGGCTTTTGAATACGGATTTAGTCGTATTAAACACTGTGAACACTTAGTGACAAATTGTTAGGTGCTGATCAATACAGATTTTTCATTTGTTGAATGAAATATATTATTTGTATTTTACTATCTAACTCCTTCATACATACCGTAATATACCGAGTGATGTTGGAAGTTTGAGGAGTTTTATGGATCTCACGTCATGAATCATCTCGTTACAAAAATCACATATGTAGACAAACGTTTTGATTCGACTGAAGCAGAGTATTTTTATCAACATGTGGAATGATTCACCTCTAAGTAATAAGCAATATTGTAGATGCGCTTAGGGATACGCTTCACCAACACTCCATTTCAAATCCAGGGCTGATATTTTCTGTGCACAAGTGAAATTTACCGGCGTTTCTCCACTAAACTCTACGGTTCCGATCTCTCTGTCACAAACATCCTGAAAAGGACCAATGATATGTTGCTGTTTACCACTAACAAAATATGCTGTTACATGCAATCATTAAGTTAAGGAGCCTTACTCATGATATAGATCATTGGTAAGCAAAATGGACTCATATTTCTGGTCCTGAATAAACCAGAAATATGAAGAAAACTCAGATATCACCATATTACCCTCAGGTTATCCTTGCTGCTGTGGCCGCCGTAACCATTGCTGACAAACAGTTCACTCACTCTGAACCAAGATCTGCATATGGTGCCCCTGTCGCCTCCGGCAGATCTGCCTCCGACGTCGCAAAGGAGATGGTACCCATCCTGAGGGACGACCGTGTTTTCGAAGTGGACGGCAGGTACACGGTGGACGTGGAGACTGGCGATGGCATCGTCCTGTCTCAGTCTGGCTCTCCCACTGGTCCCGACGGCTCTGTGGTCAAGGCTGGACAATACTCGTGAGTAATTGTTAACAGATTAGATTCTTGATCTGATAGCACTAAAGTATGGTATGTCATACTCAGTATACTCTCTCCTCAGGTATACCGCTCCTGATGGCACTTTTGTAGAAATGAAGTTCGTCGCCGACGCAAACGGCTACCAGCCTCAGTCTGACCTCCTGCCAGTGGCTCCCGCGTTCCCCCACCCAATCCCTCAGTTCGTGCTGGACCAGATCGCCTTCGCCGCTGAGGAAGACGCCGCCCGCGCCCGTTCCGAGGCCGCTGATGTGAGGGCCTCGGCCTCTGCTCCTGCCCCATACCCAACCTACAGGAATCCTTAACAGCAGTTGCTCGACTCTAAAGATCTCAAATGACCTGTACTTATTTATTGCTTATGTAATGTATGTATGGATTGGTGTACCTGTGAAATATGATAATATATTATGTTGCATCATAAGCTCTCTATGTCTCCCATTGTAGTTGTCTTCATAAATACTCTATTTCATGTGTATCGAGCCCAGGAGTGGTTTCTCAAAGTATGAAAGGAACATGGCTGAACACATCTTGAAAATGATTTATGAAAAGACAGAGCAACACAGAACGATGTAATCTGATTTGAAACCTTTCTATCTATCATTGACAGTAAATATCACCTCATTCTTGGAAAAAGAAGCAGAATATTTTTTGGTCTTGTTAAATCATTACAAATAGCCTTTTCCTCATTTATTTCTGGCTGGATATTGTAGATCTCACAGTTTGTAGTCGGCATTGCTTAAGCTAATCCTGTGGCTGGTATTTCGCCCCACTACTTTTGATATCTGAGCGGCATGCTTGCAAGTTGTTATTCGTAGTCAGGCGTACCCTTATTGCAAGGATATGTTCTGATTTGACGTCTTCTAACGGTAGATATTTCTGCCCCTGACCTAAAATCATGTCCAGTAGCTGCTTCAGTATAACCTTATCTCCTCTTTTCCTTGGTAGGTTATCTCATCTCTGCTAAGAACACACACTGTCCTTTCGTCTCAGACGCACGCACTGATACCACCCATCCAACTACCACCATATTGTTCTTACTTCTGTCTCCGAAATATTTGAACCTATATATCTCACTCTCTTAAACGCTTAGAGTCTTCCCTCTGTCTGTTGCTCAGCTGTTATTTCGCCCAGGCAGCGCTGGCTGCGTGTGTTGCCATTCTGGGGCTACAGGAAAAAACAGTTAAAGAAGAAGAAGAAGAAGAAGAAGAAGAAGAAGAAGAAGAAGAAGAAGAAGAAGAAGAAGAAAGTGATGGGGGATGCAGGCTTGCCCTCAGAGCGCTCCTTCCAGACGAGTCTTACCTACTCTGTTTTTAAGGCAGTGCGAACCTAGAACAGAAAATTGATGTAGCATGGATAATTCTGCACTAATTATCTCCGCTTTTGGGGTGGCCTTCTGCCAACCTCCCCCCAGGTTCCCTGAGGGAAGTGTAACTGCTGGCTCCATCTGTGGTGGGAGTCTGCATAGGTCAAACTAACCAACTGCACAGCATTATCATTATTATTACAAGAAGCTGCAGAACTGATTCAAATATTAGTGTTGCTGCGTTGTCTTTAAACAGAGGAAAATCATTCCAAAAGACAATTCATATATCCATTTTCTATCTCGGTATATTTTGTCCTACAAATGCGTATCATCGCACAATATGTTAAAGATATTCTTATTAGTTATGATAAGGCCTTATTGTCTCACCTGCATATGAATTAGATGATTAGCTTAATTGAATCTGGGACATTGTTCCTGCAGGATATTGTTTCTTTACGACGTCGCACAGTGGTGGTCGCTACCTTTACGACGTCGCATAGTGGTGGTCGCTACCTTTACGATGTCGCACAGTGGTGGTCGCTGAGAAAAAATAATGTATTTTCTTTTACCGTTGGTAGAGATTAGCGTCGCTGGATATTGATTACCTGGACACCTCCTGCTCCTCGCACATAGTACACCGACTCTCGACGGTTGTACAGTCACGACATTTTTTTATTCTGGTACTCTCATCACACTATTATATGAACCGTAGGACCACAAAGTCTACATTTACAACGAGACTACGTGTACACTGAACTGGATACTAAGATGGTACTGCAGTACCTGACACGTGTCATGATCTAAGTAGCCCTGAGTTAAGATTTTGATTTTCACTGGTTTAGGATTTCACGGCACAAGTCTCCCTGGCTCATTAGTATGCTGTGTGTGTAGCTGTGCAAGTCAGGAGCCGCAGCTCGATGTTCGGAGGCGAGTGTGTTGGTACTTTTCTATTTTACAGGAGGAAGGTTTTGATTTGAGTAACGTTCTTAGTACGTAACTTCTCTTTATCTGTAAGTTTTAGCGTTTTTCTCAGTCTTGAAGTAGTACCTCGTTACTGGAACCTGGTATCCATTTCCTTATATATCTTTCACTTATCTACTAAAACGTTTGGTATTGAATTTGTCTGATACAGGTAGACAGATGTGTTTTGGTGTATATTAGAATTTACGTGAATGATGGTCTTTCTCTGTGTGATGATCGAATAAATCTGAATAACTTACCTATTGATTCTAAGCCCAGGAACGATCATTCGATTAATCTTATCAGGAAAAAAATATCGTATTTGTACATTTATAATCAGCATGTTGCTTCAACAACAAAGAGTATATGATTATATTGACCTTGCCCAATACACCTAGCATCTTTTTTTGCATAAAAATCAATGGTTTTTCAAAATATAGATGCACATTACCGAAATGGATTATACTGTATTTCTTTGTAAACATTCTACTCCTTCAAGGAGCACTTGAATCCCTTATGACGGATAACAAAAAGACAAATGTTGTCGACAGATCTCAAAAGAGTTGTATTTCTTTGGAGGAACAGATGACGACAGCTGACGGATCTTACAAATGGAATAGGTTTGTAAAACGTTGTTGCATTACACACTGCTCAGCCAGGTGTTGCGCCTGTAATGGCCAGACGCCCCTTGAGGTGATTTCGTCCGCCGAACACACTCGTACGCCGAGAGACATAAGATAAGTGCCTGAGTGTAGAACCTCATTAAGGCAAGGTCTACACGCTTGAAGTATAACAAATCTTGATGATGGATGCGAGATGTGAGGGGCAGTGCCGCCAGGTAGGTCTGCTTCCAAGCGGTCGACACAAAGGAGCAGACTACTGATGAAAGGCATAGCAAGAGGGAGCACGCGGGAGGACAGTTGCAGACAAGCCTCCCACCCTGTGCCGGCCTCAACGCCTCATTATGCACCCCACGCTAACTGGCCACCTGATGATGCCACATGCATTGCCTGAGAATTACACTTTCTGAACGTAAAAGAAATATAGTCTCCTAATTATTCTTTAATGATACACACACACACACACACACACGCACACACACACACACACACACACACACACACACACACACACACACACACACACACATATATATATATATATATATATATATATATATATATATATATATATATATATATATATATATATATCATTTAACACGGCTCCGGCTATGACATCATACAGGGAGGAGCGGTGGACTTCACAGGAATACAAATTTCCTAAATCCTCAGCAGCCCTCCTTACCTCTATAACCACATAACATCAACAGAAGACGGATTCAACGGTTGGGAACCAGACGTCACGTAAGAAGCACAGTTAAGATAGAGGACCAGCATGACAGGAGAGAAGGGTGAGGATGTCATCGCCAAGGGCACCCTTTCTCCCGTGTATATATACTCCCTTGGCGAAAGGGTGTGTGAGTCTCTCTCCGGCCGCCGGTATGAAGCTAGTGAGTACTGAAGACGCTGCTGTGGTCATAGTGATAAGAGCCAGGGTGTTGCAAGAGCTGATTGATCTCTCGCGCTTCGAATGCTGTTGTTGGCTTGATGTGTGTAATGAGATGAGTAAGGGAATCAAGTTCCTCGATTTTCTAGGATGTGCAAAAGCGAGTATTGGTGTGTGTGTGTGTGTGTGTGTGTGTGTGTGTGGGTGGGTGGGTGGGTGCTATTCGCTAATGTTTTTCCATGTTTGTTTAGTGTTCATATGTTTTTTAGTGTATGTGTACGTATGTGTGTACGATTATATATGTCAAAACTTCAAGCAGCTTGATTCAAAATACTTCGATTGTTGACGTTTGGGCATTTTGTATGACTGTATGTGTCTCCATATATCCATGGGTACGTATGTGTGTTTGCGTATGGCTTACTATGGTTATGCTTTTCTAGCTGTTAGTTCTTATAAATGATTTATGAATCATTCAAATCAAATACATTTTAGATGTTGCTCCAAGGAAGGCGGTGGCAGAGTGAGGGTTGAGCGTGGGAGAACGAGCACCGTGAATTACACAGTCACTTAAACACCTTTGTATCCCAGGTGATCCTGGTTGCTGTGGCTGCCGTGGCCGTCGCCGCCCCCCAGTACAAACCCCAAGAGCCAGTCCCCACCTACGATGCCTCCAGCAACGATCACCTCGTCGAGGTTGTGCCCATCCTGAAGGACGAGCGGGAGCAAGAAGATGATGGCAGGTACAGCGTGGACGTGGAGACTGGAAACGGCATCATCTTGTCTGAGTCCGGCTCTCCTGTCAGTTCCACAGGCACCGTGGTCAAGGCTGGAAGTTACTCGTGAGTATTGCATAAACCATAACTGTATATGTCAAACCAAGTGCTGAATGTAGCCGTTCCTCTAACGCCTTAACCACAAACACAATAAATGATGATGAATGTTCTTCTCATCCCACAGCTACACTGCTCCTGATGGCTCTCTTATCGAGCTGAAGTTCGTCGCCGATGAGAACGGCTATCAACCCCAGTCTGACTACCTGCCAGTGGCTCCCGCGTTCCCCCACCCAATCCCTCAGTTCGTGCTGGACCAGATCGCCTTCGCCGCTGAGGAGGACGCTGCCCGCGCTCGCAACGAAGCCTCTGCTGCCGCTTCTGGTTCCTCCCAGGCCTACGCCAGTGCACAGTAACTTCTGCTCAAAATCATACACCCAACATATTCATGTATCTATTTCATATATACATTTGACGGCATGAGAAAGATGTGATGTAATACATAAAATGAGTAAGATTAGAAACATTTTCTCTTTCCTTCATCAGTTGTCTTGGTCTATATTGCATAAAGGCACGAAAAGAAACATGAGGCTCATAACATAAGACGATATGTATGATTTCTGCCCAACGTTACCATCGAAATATACGCTGTGTCTACGAAATAGCCACACACTATTTTGTATTGTATCTTGGAAAACAAAAATCATCTATGATTAGTCGTACATCCAAAAGAAAAAAGCATAGTTTCTTAAAATGATTAACAAAAGAGGCATTCGTCTCGCTCCCGCTACCTTCAAGACACGTATATCATGCACATCTTAGAGGCTGAGGAAGGGCTTTGTGTGCGTCAGACGTACTCCGAATGGCTAATAACACGCGAGGTTAATTCTCATGATAAGTGTCGCTGCAGCAAGCTGTACAAGCGGGTCATAAGCTTTCACATGAAGCTGATGCACGTCTCGTAGCATTCATCATATACATAACTTTCAGACACCTTCAGTCATATTCATGGCCCTTGACAAGATAACCCATTGCAGAGACATTCATAAATCTCACTGCCAGCGAGACATTCTATGAAGGTGTCACAATATACCTTAGCAATGCATATGAATCTTTTTTATTAGTCTCCATGACATGAGGAATCTCCTGTTCTCTAGTTGAGTATGAAGATCATTTGGAGCTCAGAGTCTTGTGATGAGAGAGCCTTTAAGTTATGGTGTTACGCTGAGGGGGTGAGGAATCAACACGTAATCCATGAAGTTCTTAGTGACCAGAATGATACACAATGAAGGCATTGCTGGTGTATAAGAAGTCAAGGTTATTAGTGTCACACACAGTTAAGATGCTGATCTACGTACTTGGGGAAGAACTAACCACGGACAATATCCTTAACAAGGGTCAGATCCAATACAACAGATACAGTAGCCTTAGCACACCTGCCGAAGAACGGAGGGGCGGGAGGCAAGGTAGCAGAAGTACTGTCTCGTGCGTCCGTCCGTCTGGCCTCGGGCGGAACTTTCTCTCTGGTAAGCATCGCCTAGACTTAAAAGCCACAAGAGAGAGAGAGAGAGAGAGAGAGAGAGAGAGAGAGAGAGAGAGAGAGAGAGAGAGAGAGAGAGAGAGAGAGAGAGATGTGCCTTATATTTTTTTATATAAACGAATGATAATCTGTCGCAGACATACGAACAAAACTCCTAAAGTCAAGAAGATTTTTGAAGTGCGATACTTTAGTGCGATACTTTCATGCATGTGAACATGTACATACTGAAGTACTCAATATTTTTGTCCTGTTTGTACTTAACGTTGAAGACATTATAAAGAGATATGTGCCTTTCAAAAAGATATAGATTCAGGCTCTCGGATGTCAATATAAGGAATCAGATACAAGTACTAACACGGATTACGGGATCTGGTATATACTGAACAATATGAGGGGGGAAGACGACACACTGTGTAGCTAAAAACTGAAGAGGCCAATCTTGAGACTCTTTACCCATGTGTAATATTAAGAGTGAGTCCCAAATAACATACAATGCCATGACTGTGTCCGTCTGAAAAGCTTCATTTGTTTAAACGTTATAGTCCACAAAGATTCAGTGTCTCCTACATATTCTATGAATCATGGTCTCCAAGAATCCACCAGTCGAAGCTGGCGTGATAAAGTATAAGTAAAACAAAGAATTTAAGAACTGGAATACCTGGAATACCTTCGTGCCAAATTCGTCTTGAATGTGTTGGGATGACTGGCTTTGAAAATATGTCCTTGTTACAGAAAACACATCAAATTACTTCAGCCTACATCTCCCACGACATCTTGGATTGCTACTGTGTTTTCCTTATACATTATTCACGTGTACACCGCTTGAATTTTTAGTTTCAGTTCTATACTTCTCGTAAGTAGACCGGAGTAGAAAATATGATGTTTCAAGAATTCTTTATTGCACATGTATGCCACATCGTTAAGACTTTACATAGAATAAATGTAATAAATATATGAAAGTGGCTAATGATAATCTGAGTCACATGTCTGATATCCACAAGGCGTTACTAAGGGCTGCCGTAGGTGAGAGAGGGAGAGGCAATAGAAGCTGAGGCCCTCACCTCAGTAGCCTCAGCACGGGCGCGGGCGGCGTCTTCCTCAGCGGCGAAGGCGATTTGGTCCAGCACGAACTGAGGGATTGGGTGGGGGAACGCGGGAGCCACTGGCAGGAGGTCAGACTGAGGCTGGAAGCCGTTTTCGTCGGCGACGAACTTCACTTCTACAAGAGTGCCATCAGGAGCAGTGTACCTGTAGACACACAAGCCGTACATGAATCAACATCGTACAGTAATCCCGATATTGTTAAACATTTTCAGTACAGGAAAACGAACGAAAATGTATCAAAAAAACTAACGAGTACTGTCCAGCCTTGACCACAGCGCCCTCGGGGCCATCGGGGGAACCGGACTGAGACAACTTGATGCCATTGCCAGTTTCCACATCGAAGCTGTATCTTCCATCCTCCTCATGAACACGTTCGTCCATCACAATAGGCACCACATCGATGAAGTCGATGGAGGCAGTCTTGCTCGAGGCAGCGGGTTCGGCGACGTAAGAAGTAGGTCCGGGTTCGGGTGGGTTATACTGGGGAGCGGCGACGGCCATGGAGGTCATAGCAACCAGGATTACCTGAGATACCGGGTTGGCGCTGAGTACTTGACGTAGTAACGGTGACGACAAGAAATGACAAAAATGCGTAATTTCCTCTGTAATACTTTTTACTTGGACTTAAAAACTTAGAAATGTACAGCCTCGATTCTTCGTCAAATCAAAAGGAAAACCGTAATTAGACTTAATCATATTAAGTACCAAAACGTGAAAATATGAAGTTTAATGAGTGAATACAGAGGAAAAATTAGGTCAAATGCAATTGACGCAGGTGACGCGCCGAGTGACCATACGCTGCTGGGATACCAGATACTTACGAACTTCATGTTGATAGTTGTAGGAAGCAACTGATGCTCTGCAGGCGTCAGCCGGAGCTTAAATAGCAGAGAGGTTACAGTGAGACCCATTTCCCAGTATTGACCTGCCCTTGGTCTGTCCTCATATGCCCTTCACATATTCAGTCATTTCCTCTCTTCTTCAAGTCTTGGGAAATTGTTGCACTGTGTTTGTTGTGGTCACACTGTCCGCTTCAGTGACTGTAAGAAATGCCACAAGCCACTCCTTAAGGCTTTCTCTCATGATATTCAATTGCGCATCCCTCTCCTCATCCATCTCTCTCTCTCTCTCTCTCTCTCTCTCTCTCTCTCTCTCTCTCTCTCTCTCTCTCTCTCTCTCTCTCTCTCTCATTATTTATACTCATACATATACGATTCATTTCTATAGCCCCAGGGCTCCTGCAGATTCAAGGCTTCATTACAATAAATAACGAGGAAATGATTAACTCTTTTGGAGTGAGAATTTTCTCGACGAAATTGCACTCTGTTCTTCCAGTGACAACGATTCAGTTCACCCCTTCCATTACACTCTTTTCACCCTCCTACATGTTCAAGCCTCGATAGCTCAAAATTTTCTTTATCCAGCCATTTCCAATTTGGTACCCGTTCCCCTTGTTCCCTACACTTCTGACAGATATATTCTTCTTTAGGAAATATATGAGAAATGGGTCCCATACAATAACCTCTTTTGAAGGTCAAAGATATGAGTAACAAGTTCTTGGAATTCAAGTAATTTTCTACTTTCACACTCATTATTCATATCAATTATGAATTCCAGATTTATCTTCTACACTTTCACTCAAGTTTCCAACTAATCTTAGTAACAGATGGTCACGGATCTAATTGACTCAAGAAAAAAAGGGGCAAAACAATTTCAGTGTAGATTCGAAAAATATATATTTTACAAGTGTACAAAGTTAGAGGTCCATAAATCCATATACACACAGTGAATGAATAGATATCTGTCAATAGTTGGTCGCCCTGAGAGTGAAGATGCTAGCCAACAGCAGCTACTGAGGTTGGCTATATGTAAATAGAGGGGCCTGTACGGAAGCTGAGGACCTTGACTCAGCACGGGCGCGGGCGGCGTCTTCCTCAGCGGCGAAGGCGATCTGGTCCAGCACGAACTGAGGGATTGGGTGGGGGAACGCGGGAGCCACTGGCAGGAGGTCAGACTCGGGCTGGTATCCGTTCTCGTTGGCGACGAATTTTAGATAGACAGGAGTGCCGTCAGGAGCAGTGTAGCTGCGCAGACACAAACATGCATTATTTTTCATTGAAAAGCTCCTATTCTACTTACAAAGACTCATTTACGAGAGAAGTACATCTCTTAAAGTTATAATACTTACGAGTAATATCCAGCCTTAACCACAGCGCCCTCGGGACCACTAGGAGAACCAGACTGCGAGAAGACGATGCCATTGCCAGTCTCCACGTCCACCGTGTACCTGCCGTCGTCCTCGTGGATACGGTCGTCCCTCAGGATAGGAATCACCTCTTCACTCTCGACGATGAAGGCTCTGTTGGAGGCTGCTGGGGTGACGTAGAAGGGCTCGGGAGGCTTGTAGCCGTACTGTGGGGCGGCGACGGACACGGCAGCCAAGGCAGCGAAGATCACCTGAGGTAACAAGGTTACCAGCGCATTAGGCTATATCAAGTGAATGAGTAGTAACAGATTTTCATTACAACGGAAGAAAACGAAGTAAACACCTAATCATATGTAACGCTTTGAGTGGAAAAAAGTGGCGGATCAATCAGTATATTTCGCACCATTATAACGAAACCAAGTTGAAAATAGCGAAGATGTTTTTCACTCTATAACTCAATTTATAAAGTCATGTTGACTATATTCTACGCCGGTGAAGAGTAGATAAAGAGTACTAAATTTCGTCCAAGACGATGTAGTTCAGAGTGTGTGAGGATACATCAAAATCCCCATTCAATCTACACCACTAGCACCAGATAGCTGGACACTTACGATCTTCATGTTGATGGCGGTCGCCAGCATCTGGTGCTCCAGATAAAGTACCTGGGGCTTATATAGTGTTGAGCTCTCTCCCTGGACAGCATTCCCGGCAGTGACCAGCGGGAAGAGACGCCCTTGGTCCATAGGCCTCCCCTTCCCTTCACTGTCATTCCTTCCTTTCCCGTAGCAACATGCCGCTGACGCCGGTATTCTCATCACGAAGTTTTACCACGCAACGGAATGGGACTCCATCAGCTGCCGGCGGGACTTCTCTCATCCATATAAGCAACGGTGCCACATCTCTGCATGTAAGTATATCGGATACAGAATCATTTTTTGAGAACAGCTTGAAGGGTTTAGTTATTCATACCGATGTGCATCAGGTTGCTCAACACTGGTCTGAACAATGAGCATTCGGCTCATCTGTCTGATGTAACTACGAAATGTGATAATGTGTCAGCTGACTGCCAGTAGCAGGTTTTGTCCCAGTGGGTCCCTCTCAGAACGAGCAGCAAATTTCATATTTCCAATTCCTGACGAGGATTTACAAGGCCAAGTTCAGCAGATGACATCATAAAAGATAAGGCTCCTAGCGACCCCAAGCTTCCATTAATCCCCCGCGCCTACGGTCGTATGAGAGATTCTGTGGGGCATAGCGGAGGACGACATCTCGGTAACATCAAACTATAGCTGCGGTAATTCTACTTAAAGGTATACATCAGAGCTTATCATAATTCATTTCCGGGCCGGTTTATCATTAATTCAGTAATCTAGTTTGGTATAATTTCTCATTTGTAATCTGAGAATCTTTCGAAATTCAGATGTTGCAGACGTTTGGAGCAAATCACATACTGAACACGATGGTGAAGCTTCTTCAGTGAAGATGGTCTCGTCATCCCTTACATAACATGATACCAAACGGGAGATGACGTAAACTAGACATTAAATGCACATGAATTGTTGGTTGTGGTGC
Organism: Panulirus ornatus; assembly: GCF_036320965.1. NCBI lineage: Eukaryota > Metazoa > Arthropoda > Malacostraca > Decapoda > Palinuridae > Panulirus > Panulirus ornatus. The sequence continues at coordinate 20,053,154 of NC_092292.1, forward strand.
AGAGGCAGGAAGGAAGTCAGTTGCGGTTTTCTGCCCGATTTAGAAAAGGTCGATGCATCCGTGAGTGAAAGGCGAGGAGAGAAGGTACCGTTGGTCGTCCCAGAGAAAGGGTTAGCAGAGCTGGAGGAATCATCAAAGAGTTTTAGTAGTCTTGTATACGTGCCGTCGTTGCGGCCTGCGAATCTACAGGCTGGGATAGAATTCATGTCAATCTAGGATAAGGAAAAAGAATTGTTTTGCATCGCTGTACATGTACCATATACTGAGTTGCCTTGCACTGGACTTATTCATATAAGCTGTGGTTGGAAATGGATTTTGTTATTCATATAGATACACGTTCCACTCACTTTCACCCATACAGCCACTCACCCAGTCATCCCACGTTGAGCCGTACCCAACACCCACGACGAACATTCACATCCATCAGCAACATTCATACCATTACCTAAAGATATACCAGGATCTATAATCAACATCCCCACACACATCCTTCATTCAGACCTAAACTACAGGCACTACCCGCGCATATAATGTATGCACAAACTATAAGTACAACCATTTCCGCTCAGAGTAACCACGCATACTTCATGCGGCATCCACGATAATACCAGACACCCACTCCCTGACATGAAGTGAATCGAGGAGAGAGAGGGAGACGACTTCCCATGCAAAACCGGTCGAAAGTCTAAGTAAATTGAAACTGGCAAGAAAACAAAAGCTTAGTAGTGTTGGATGTCCTGTTGATTTTGTGACAATATTCTTGTTGTAGAGGAGGAAGATATTTTTCTTTTTTTCGTTGCGTTTATATTCGCAGTATTGTTGAATGAGAGATAAGCTGTAGCTAAAGCTGCAGAGCGATCGGTCTATCTAGACAAGGAACTTAGACCTTATTTCAGTTGGCGTGATTTTCTTCAAACGAGTTAAAAATTCCTTACGGGACCATAGGAATCACCCAGGTATATTAGATTCGTAAGACACATTTTTCATCACTGACTCAACCAGAGATGATCCTTAAAATCATCTTTTTCCTCCTCGAGGCAGGATGGGACAATACCGTAGATTTCAAGGTCTTCTAGTATCGTGGACTGATACCTGTTTGTTAACGGCACTCGTAGATCCACTACTGATATGAAGATGGTGTAGTTTTACTCTTCTTTTCCCCTTCGAATGAATGCGGTTATTGATTAAACTCAAGTTCGGTTGAATTACTATATTTCGAAAACCATGTTTTATCATATTTTCTGATTGATTACTTGCACACACACACACACACACACACACACACACACACATATATATATATATATATATATATATATATATATATATATATATATATATATATATATATATATATACACATATGTATACCGTTCTCTATACTATTACATAAATGGTACCTGTTCTGTACCACGATGTTTATTAAGTAGGTAGGATGGTACACTGTTCATCACACTGCCTCAGGGAACAGACATATAAAAACTAGATGAGTTGCAATGCATTTCTAAACCGGTTCTTAGCTAAAAGTGCCATCAGCTCGTTTTCCACGCTGAGATTATCAATGTCACTACACGTACATATTCTTTCTTTTCTTTTTTCGTACTATTCGCCATTTCCCGCATTAGCGAGGTAGCGTTATCAACAGAGGACTGGGCCTTAGAGGGAATATCCTCACCTGGCCCCCTTCTCTGTTCCTTCTTTTGGAAAATTAAAAAAAAAAAACGAGAGGGGAGGATTTCCAGCCACCCGCTCCCTTCCCTTTTAGTCGCCTTCTACGACACGCAGGGAATACGTGGGAAGTATTCTTTCTCCCCTATCCCCAGGGATACACGTACATATATATATATATATATATATATATATATATATATATATATATATATATATATATATATATATATATATATATATATATATATATATATATATATATATATATATATATATATATATATATATCTGTAGGCTGCTGACCCCAACGAAGAAGAAGTATACATTTTAATCTAAGAGAACCAAAAAAGCCAAAGAAGACGAAGACGAAGAAAAAAAAAAAAGAGAAAGAAAAGAAGTTCCAGACGGCGGATTATGATAGGTCAGCACACTGTTTATAGATTTAGATTTCAGTGTGTAGTTATGATTTAATACCGATGAGTGTTGTTTAGGAGATATGAGAAAGATAATTACACTGACTGTACTATTCACATATTTGGTAGAACTATCGCCTGAATATCATATCCTGCTGAACAATGAACCCAGCTTATTCAAGAGTTTGCATCAATTATTGCAGATGAAATCAGACTGATCTAGTCTTCACTAGGTGCGTAGATCAGGATTGTCGAAGCCACTGAATATCGGTATTAGATCATCTCTTAACTTGTTTCCCAAGGTATATGAATGATGATGTTTAGACAGCTTTCATAGGTTTGTTCATCAGTTCGGTAATCATCTTGGTAACTGGTTATTGTACTCTCTATTCTGTGTATGTCTGTTTATGTTGGGCGACAAGATTTGTTTCCTGTGAGCAGGAATCATTTAGTTGAAGGGTCAATATTAGCTTCTTCGACAAAAACCCAATTGCCTTACCCATGATTTCTAAAAATCTGTCAGCACTTCTTTCTGCTGTTTTACACAGTTTGCATGGCTTTACATCACATATGTCTCTTTCCTCAGCTATGTTTTATTTTTCAACACTAAGCAGTCATACTATTAACTGTCTTTACGATTTGAAACCTGCCAAACTTGCCAGGACTGAACTCAACATATTACAAACCCCAGACCTACAAGTGATAATCAATAATACTCACAGTGTTTGGATTATATTCTTAGAGAAAACAAGGCAAAATGATATCAAATATAAAAAAGCGAATGAAATGATTGACACTGGAAGTCTATAAGTAAGAACAATATTCTTTACACTTTTTATTGCATTTTACTATGCTTGCCATACATAAATACAGAGAAATGCAAAAGCATACACAGAGTCGAAAGGCCTATACACAGCAGTCAGATATTAGGCGACAAGATTTATGGGAACAATATATCTGCAACGTTGTGACTAAGGAGCATTATATCTGGCAGAAGAACCGTTAGATTCAGCGCGGGCTCGGGCAGCATCTTCCTGTGCAGCAAAGTCGATCTGCTCTTGTACGAAGTCAGGGATCGGGAAGGGGAATGCAGGAGCCACTGGCAGGACGTCAGACTGGGGCTGGAAACCGTTCTCATCGGCGACGAACGTCACATGAACAGGAGTGCCGTCAGGAGAGACGTATCTATAGAAATGTCTTATTATTAATATTTACTTCCAAGCAGCCATGAACCTGCGTTACAATTAGTAATAACAAAATGAATAAATCCTTTGGAGTGGGAAGTTCCTCGACAAGATTTACTACAATGAGAGCCTAACTGAAGGTGGCTCATTACATGTGTTATAGCCACAAACAGGCGGAGTTCGAGATATGCATTAAGTTGGGGAAAAGTTAACCTGAACGAGATGTCAAAACTGAATTATAATACTCACGAGTATTGTCCAGCCTTGACGACAGCACCCTCAGGGCCGGTGGGAGAGCCAGACTGAGTGAGGACGATGTCATTGCCAGTCTCCACGTCGAGACTGTAGGTACCGTCCTCCTCCTGGACACGGTCGTCCTTCAGGATTGGCACCACTTCGGGGGAGGCTTCGAAGCGAGCGTCTTTAGATTCGGTGTACTGTGGGGCGGCAGCGGCCACAGTGGCCAACACAGCGAGAACCACCTGGAATAACAAACACATTTGACTTAATTTTCTCGTGTTCTATCATTAAGTTGACGGAGGCATGATAAAGTCGGCTATTTTGGATGGGAAAATCTCTTGGACGACACTTAATGTTTCATTTTTTCTCTCTGAAGATGATACAGCCTCGAAGAAGGTGACTACTTGCTTGAGTACTTACGAACTGCATGTTGTTTAGCTGGGGTGGGAACTGATGCCTACAACGTGAAGACCGACAGTATTTATAGTGAGCGTGTGATGGACGTTAGTTGCCAGACTTGCTTTTCAAGGTAAATATGCACAACAAGTTTTTGTCTGACCCTAATTATGTATTTTTTCGTAACAAGGATTGTTATGGTCTTCTCTGGACGTTGTGCGCCATTGGTCTTCTTTGTAGCAGTACATAAAAGGCGGCTCTCTTACATGTGAATGGTCATTTGAATACTTCGGAAAGTTATTTTGAAATGTCAAGCTTTTTTTTATTTAGGAAAAGTTAGAAATATATGTTTATTCGAAAAGGTCATCTGTGCGAGCCATAATTACTGCGACTTATAGCACGCACACTCAAACACACTCACACACACACACACACACACACACACACACACACACACACACACACATATATATATATATATATATATATATATATATATATATATATATATATATATATATATATATATATATATATATATATATATATGTGCACTGTACTCTGCCTGCTTTTGCTTACAGCGGAAGTAAAATTCTCCTTTTGAGAGATTGTATAACATGATTGCTTGCCCCATTGGCAGCTAATGAACCCTCTTTACTTATGGAACACTTTCTCAGAAGAAAATAACTGTGGCATCGACACAAAATCCCAAGATTGTGGGAGGCTAAGATTTTGTGATGTTTACTATATGGGTATCCAAGATGGAGTAAAAGATATGGTTATACATTAAATGATTTCCGTATAGTGATGATTATTGTCATTGTTTTGATACCTGATAGTCAGAAACAAGTAGAAATTTAAGAATTTAGATGGAATTTTCCTTTCTGCAATGTAGGAAAAATTCAGGTTATTGGATAATGTATGATATATAGGTCCAAATTAAAAGAGGAAGTATGTTCTGTGTGAGAAAAAAAAAAAGAATCTGAGGAAGAGGATGGGAAGTAATTTCAGTGGATTCTTTGGCCTAAAGAGTGAAGAGGTTTACAGGTTGAGGAAAAAATATCACTATCGTGGGATGACTGAAGAACATAGCTGATGGAGCAAAACCACAAGGATTATCATTTTTGAAAAGAAGGGAAAGGAAATTATGCACGGATTCTGAGAAAAAGAGAAAAGCCAAAGGAAAAGAAGGAGAAGAAGAAGAAGAAGAAGAAGAAGAAGAAGAAGAAGAAGAAGAAGAAGAAGAAGAAGAAGAAGAAGAAGAAGAAGGAGAATAAGAATAAGAAGAAGAAGAAGAAGAAGAGAAAGAAAAGAAGAAGATTAATGAAGGTCCAGACTGTGGTTCATAGGAGGTCAGTGAATCTTTTATAGATTTAGATCTCAGTGTGTGGTTATGACTTAATACCATTTACTGTTTATAAGAAATAATAGAAAGGTAAATCGAATGACTTTATTATACATATAGTTGATAGAACTATCGTCTTGTATATTATATACAAGAATGGCCGGAAAATAGAATCGGGAACCCTTTCATGAAAGGCTTATCGAGGATAGATCCATTGCCTTTCTTAATGTATTGACGTAAAATGGTGAAGGTCGCCGCAAACCATACCCGCCTACTGTCATGACCGTATGTATTAATCTGGCTCAAGAGGGATACTTAGAACAGTAGATGATGACTTTCTTGCTAGTTTCTTAATACAGGAGGTATTCTAGATCTTGCTAAATAAAAGGCATTTGTTTAAAACATAGTAATTAAAGATTGTCTTATATAGTGGAGAGGAACACAATGGAGAGAAAAGTGGAACTGACAGTTAGGTCGTTTCGAAGCTGTTTGTGATAGCAGTAGAGATCAGAAACACAGAGTTTAGTGAGGAGAGAGCAGAGATGCATATAGGTGCCGTAAAAAAGGAGAAAATCACGCCATTTGAGGACTAGAAGCAAAGTGTTCCTTTGATACGTATTTAATCAAATCTGTGATATTGTTTTTAGCTACTTTTGTTGGCAAATCATGAAATATATCTTGCTGAAGTAAAAAGCCCCTGCTTATTCAGGAATTTGTATCTATCACTGCAGGTGAAATCTGACTAATTTTGTCTTCACTAGGTGCGTAGATTAGGATTGTCGAAAACATTGAATATCGGTATTAGATCATCTCTTATCTTATTTCCCAAGGTAAATAAGTGATGTTTAAACAGCTTTCATGGGTTTTTTATCAGCCCGGGAATCATCTTGGTAATTGATTGTTGTACTTACTATTCAGTTTATGTCTGTTCATGTTGGACGACAAGATTTGAGTACAGTAATGAGTAGGAGCAGGGATAATTGAGTTGAAGAATCAATATTAATTTTTTTAAGCATAAATTCCAATGGCTTACCAATAAATTCTAGAATTCTGATAGCATTTCTTAATGCTAATTTACACAGTTTTCATAGTCTTTAGATCATCTAAGTCTCTTGCCCCAGTTATGTTTTGTTTTTCAATGCAGACAATCATACTATCGGCTAACATGCATTTTGGAACCTGCCAAACTTGTCAGGACTGAATTCGACATATTACGAACAACAGACCTCCAAGGGATAATGAATACACTAACAGTGTTTGTATTATAATTCCTATAATTCCAGAGAAAACAAGGGAAAATGATATCAAATATGAAAAAAAAACGAATGAAAGATTGACACTGGAAGTCTGTGACAAAAATGAACATCCTCCCAATTCTCTTGTAAACTGTTTTTGATTTGTCATAGATACAACCAAGTCATTGGCGATCCTAGTGGGAGAAGTAAGAACAATATTCTTTACACTTTTTATTGCATTTTACTATGCTTACCATACTTAAATACAGAGAAATGCAAAAGCATACACAGAGTCAAAAGGCCTATACACAGCAGTCAGATATTAGGCGACAAGATTTATGGGAACAATATATCTGCAACGTTGTGACTAAGGAGCATTATATCTGGCAGAAGAGCCGTTAGATTCAGCGCGGGCTCGGGCAGCATCTTCCTGTGCAGCAAAGTCGATCTGCTCTTGTACGAAGTCAGGGATCGGGAAGGGGAATGCAGGAGCCACTGGCAGGACGTCAGACTGGGGCTGGAAACCGTTCTCATCGGCGACGAATGTCACATGAACAGGAGTGCCGTCAGGAGAGACGTATCTATAAAAATGTCTTATTATTAATATTTACCTCCAAGCAGCCATGAACCTGCGTTACAATTAGTAATGACAAAATGAATAACTCCTTTGGAGTGGGAAGTTCCTCGACAAGATTTACTACAATTAGAGCCTAACTGAAGGTGGCTCATTACATGTGTTATAGCCACAAACAGGCGGAGTTCGAGATATGCATTAAGTTGGGGAAAAGTTAACCTGAACGAGATGTCAAAACTGAATTGTAATACTCACGAGTATTGTCCAGCCTTGACGACAGCACCCTCAGGGCCGGTGGGAGAGCCAGACTGAGAGAGGACGATGTCGTTGCCAGTCTCCACGTCGAGACTGTAGGTACCGTCCTCCTCCTGGACACGGTCGTCCTTCAGGATTGGCACCACTTCGGGGGAGGCTTCGAAGCGAGCGTCTTTAGATTCGGTGTACTGTGGGGCGGCAGCGGCCACAGTGGCCAACACAGCGAGAACCACCTGGAATAACAAACACATTTGACTTAATTTTCTCGTGTTCTATCATTAAGTTGACGGAGGCATGATAAAGTCGGCTATTTTGGTGGGGAAAATCTCTTGGACGACACATAATGTTTCATTTTTTCTCTCTGAAGATGATACAGCCTCGAAGAAGGTGACTTCTTGCTTGAGTACTTACGAACTGCATGTTGTTTAGCTGGGGTGGGAACTGATGCCTACAACGTGAAGACCGACAGTATTTATAGTGAGCGTGTGATGGACGTTAGTTGCCAGACTTGCTTTTCAAGGTAAATATGCACAACAAGTTTTTGTCTGACCTTAATTATGTATTTTTTCGTAACAGGGATTGTTATGGTCTTCTCTGGACGTTGTGCGCCATTGGTCTTCTTTGTAGCAGTACATAAAAGGCGGCTCTCTTACATGTGAATGGTCGTTTGAATACTTCGGAAAGTTATTTTGAAATGTCAAACTTTTTTTATTTAGGAAAAGTTAGAAATATATGTTTATTCGAAAAGGTCATCTGTATGAGCCCATAATTACTGCGACTTATAGCACACACACACACACACACACACACACACACACACACACACACATATATATATATATATATATATATATATATATATATATATATATATATATATATATATATATATATATATATATATATATATATATATATATATATATATATATATATATATATATATATATATATATGTGCACTGTACTCTGCCTGCTTTTGCTTACAGCGGAAGTAAAATTCTCCTTTTGAGAGATTGTATAACATGATTGCTTGCCCCATTGGCAGCTAATGAACCCTCTTTACTTATGGAACACTTTCTCAGAAGAAAATAACTGTGGCATCGACACAAAATCCCAAGATTGTGGGAGGCTAAGATTTTGTGATGTTTACTATATGGGTATCCAAGATGGAGTAAAAGATATGGTTATACATTAAATGATTTCCGTATAGTGATGATTATTGTCATTGTTTTGATACCTGATAGTCAGAAACAAGTAGAAATTTAAGAATTTAGATGGAATTTTCCTTTCTGCAATGTAGGAAAAATTCAGGTTATTGGATAATGTATGATATATAGGTCCAAATTAAAAAAGGAAGTATGTTCTGTGTGAGAAAAAAAAGGAATCTGAGGAAGAGGATGGGAAGTAATTTCAGTGGATTCTTTGGCCTAAAGAGTGAAGAGGCTTACAGGTTGAGGAAAAAATATCACTATCGTGGGATGACTGAAGAACATAGATGATGGAGCAAAACCACAAGGATTATCATTTTTGAAAAGAAGGGAAAGGAAATTATGCACGGATTCTGAGAAAAAGAGAAAAGCCAAAGGAAAAGAAGAAGAAGAAGAAGAAGAAGAAGAAGAAGAAGAAGAAGAAGAAGAAGAAGAAGAAGAAGAAGAAGAGAAAGAAAAGAAGAAGATTAATGAAGGTCCAGACTGTGGTTCATAGGAGGTCAGTGAATCTTTTATAGATTTAGATCTCAGTGTGTGGTTATAACTTAATACCATTTGCTGTTTATAAGAAATAATAGAAAGGTAAATCGAATGACTTTACTATACATATAGTTGATAGAACTATCGTCTTGTATATTATATACAAGAATGGCCGGAAAATAGAATCGGGAACCCTTTCATGAAAGGCTTATCGAGGATAGATCCATTGCCTTTCTTAATGTATTGACGTAAAATGGTGAAGGTCGCCGCAAACCATACCCGCCTACTGTCATGACCGTATGTATTAATCTGGCTCAAGAGGGATACTTAGAACAGTAGATGATGACTTTCTTGCTAATTTCTTAATACTGGAGGTATTCTAAATCTTGCTAAATAAAAGGCATTTGTTTAAAACATAGCAAATAAAGATTGTCTTATATAGTGGAGAGGAACACAATGGAGAGAAAAGTGGAACAAACAGTTAAGTCCTTTCGAAGCAATTTGTGATAGCAGTAGAGATCAGAAACACAGAGTTTAGTGAGGAGAGAGCAGAGATGCAAAGGTGCCGTAAAAAAGGAGAAAATCACGCCATTTGAGGACTAGAAGCAAAGTGTTCCTTTGATACGTATTTAACCAAATCTGTGATATTGTTTTTAGCTACTTTTGTTGGCAAATCATGAAATATATCTTGCTGAAGTAAAAAGCCCCTGCTTATTCAGGAATTTGTATCTATCACTGCAGGTGAAATCTGACTAATTTTGTCTTCACTAGGTGCGTAGATTAGGATTGTCGAAAACATTGAATATCGGTATTAGATCATCTCTTATCTTATTTCCCAAGGTAAATAAGTGATGTTTAAACAGCTTTCATAGGTTTTTTTTATCAGTCCGGGAATCATCTTGGTAATTGATTGTTGTACTTACTATTCAGTTTATGTCTGTTCATGTTGGACGACAAGATTTGACTACAGTAATGAGTAGGAGCAGGGATAATTGAGTTGAAGAATCAATATTAATTTTTTTAAACATAAATTCCAATGCCTTACCAATAAATTCTAGAATTCTGATAGCATTTCCTAAAGCTAATTTACACAGCTTTCATAGTCTTTAGATCATCTAAGTCTCTTGCCCCAGTTATGTTTTGTTTTTCAACTGTAGGCCTACAATCATACTATCGACTAACATGCATTTTGGAACCTGCCAAACTTGCCAGGACTGAATTCGACATATTACGAACAACAGACCAAGTGATAATAAATACACTAACAGTGTTTGTATTATAATTCCTATAATTCCAGAGAAAACAAGGGAAAATGATATCAAATATGAAAAAAAAAACGAATGGAAAGATTGACACTGGAAGTCAGTGACAAAAATGAACATCCTCCCAATTCTCTTGTAAACTGTTTTTGATTTGTCATAGATACAACCAAGTCATTGGCGATCCTAGTGGGAGAAGTAAGAACAATATTCTTTGCACTTTTTATTGCATTTTACTATGCTTACCATACTTAAATACAGAGAAATGCAAAAGCATACACAGAGTCAAAAGGCCTATACACAGCAGTCAGATATTAGGCGACAAGATTTATGGGAACAATATATCTGCAACGTTGTGACTAAGGAGCATTATATCTGGCAGAAGAGCCGTTAGATTCAGCGCGGGCTCGGGCAGCATCTTCCTGTGCAGCAAAGTCGATCTGCTCTTGTACGAAGTCAGGGATCGGGAAGGGGAATGCAGGAGCCACTGGCAGGACGTCAGACTGGGGCTGGAAACCGTTCTCATCGGCGACGAACGTCACATGAACAGGAGTGCCGTCAGGAGAGACGTATCTGTAGAAATGTCTTATTATTAATATTTACCTCCAAGCAGCCATGAACCTGCGTTACAATTAGTAATAACAAAATGAATAACTCCTTTGGAGTGGGAAGTTCCTCGACAAGATTTACTACGATGTGAGCCTAACTGAAGGTGGCTCATTACATGTGTTATAGCCACAAACAGGCGGAGTTCGAGATATGCATTAAGTTGGGGAAAAGTTAACCTGAACGAGATGTCAAAACTGAATTGTAATACTCACGAGTATTGTCCAGCCTTGACGACAGCACCCTCAGGGCCGGTGGGAGAGCCAGACTGAGAGAGGACGATGTCGTTGCCAGTCTCCACGTCGAGACTGTAGGTACCGTCCTCCCCCTGGACACGGTCGTCCTTCAGGATTGGCACCACTTCGGGGGAGGCTTCGAAGCGAGCGGCTTTAGATTCGGTGTACTGTGGGGCGGCAGCGGCCACAGTGGCCAACACAGCGAGAACCACCTGGAATAACAAACACATTTGACTTAATTTTCTCGTGTTCTATCATTAAGTTGACGGAGGCATGATAAAGTCGGCTATTTTGGTGGGGAAAATCTCTTGGACGACACATAATGTTTCATTTTTTCTCTCTGAAGATGATACAGCCTCGAAGAAGGTGACTTCTTGCTTGAGTACTTACGAACTGCATGTTGTTTAGCTGGGGTGGGAACTGATGCCTACAACGTGAAGACCGACAGTATTTATAGTGAGCGTCTGATGGACGTTAGTTGCCAGACTTGCTTTGCAAAATAAATATGCATAACAAGTTTTTGTCTGATCCTAATTTAGTATTTTTGGGTAACAAGGTTTTGTTGTTCTGTTTTAGGCATTCGTGTCATTGGGGTAGTAAATGAAGGGCGGTTCTCTTATGAGCTCATCTTTACAGGTACTCCAGGTTGTTGTTGCATTCATGAAAATGCAGATGAGAATGTTCTAAAAAATCCCATAAATTTGCTATGAACATTCAAACTAGTTTCAGGAGAGTTAGAAACATTCTATTATCTGAGGTCATCTTTGGAAATTTCAAAACTAGATTAAACGCGCACACACACAGACACAGACAGACAGACAGACAGACAGACACACACACACACACACACACACACACACACACACACACACACACACACACAAGTCCAAAGTATTCAAGCACATCTTTGTCATCTCTCTCAATCACATATCGCTCTTATGCTGTCATTCCGTTAATTATCACCTGAAACCACAAGTCATCCTAAAACACTTCATTTTCAACACGTCCGCCCTCTCTCAATTCCTTGCATTTGGAGTACAATACCATCAGTGCTCTATAAGTCAACAATGCCCACCTTTGCTCAACCAGACAATAACTGATCTCTCCCTCCTTACACTTTTACTTATTACATTTACGACCTTTGCGCCCTGCCTCAATCCATGACTGACTTCATCTTCCATCTCCTGAAACGTGCCACTCCCAAGTACCTACTTCCTCCAGGTTCTCCGAGTTCAAAATCACAGTCAGGCCATCCTGCTTCTTCCCCTAATGTGCCTCATTACCTTACGTTTGTTGGCATCAACTCTTAAGTTCATACTTTTACACATTCTCCTAACTTAGTCACTATCTTCTGTAGTCTATCAACAGAACTGTGTCATCTACAACAGTAAGTGACTCACTTCCATGGTCTCCCTATTCCCAGCATTATGTCAACTTACCCTCGCTCATTATGCAACTTAACCTCGCTCATTGAGCCTCTTATTTACAGCCATAGCGACATCACACATCCAGCGGGAGGATAGAGTCGTGCTTTGGAGCAAAAAAGACCTTCGACGGAGCTGACTTGTTTTCCCTCCTCTGAAGATGAAGGTCTTGCCGTGGGTGACTTTTCCATCGTGGTGTTACCACTTGCAGGTGTCGTATGCAGTCTCCTAACTATAAGTGTGTATGTCAATCGTATAAATGATTAAGTAGGATTAGCCTTTGATACAAAGTAAATCTACTTCTCCATATTCAGCCAAGGTATCTTATAGATTCGTCTATATCCTGGTGTAGATTTATTTGCTTCTTCACACTAACGCGTCACTCATCCATATACCTCCTTCACTTCTTTCCTCTCCTATCATTAATTGTAACATCTCTAGTGAAGCTGCACTTTCAACATTCAGCATCTCGCCTCCTCCAGCAACGTCGGGACTCACCAAGATGGCAACACTATGAAAATCAACAGAGGTGACTATAATTCATTCCTTCATCACTTTTAGAGTCGATGATTTCTTAATTCATCTTAATGTTCAAGCTTCGTATATGCCCTCTCGTCTGAGAATTCACTTTCTAATTATTTTATCTCTCTCTAATCCTGATGTCCCTCTTATAAACTCGGTTCGTACCGTGCGTTCTTTTTCATTTTCCTCTCAGGTGTTAGCATAAATTTCGCCATTTATAATCATAATACCATACTTAACTTTAGCTTCCATATATTTGGATTCGTCATGTTTTTCCTCTGCCACATCTTCAGAAATTCTAACTTTTCATAAACATCCCTAGATTTGCAAACCATGCAGATGAACGTTCCCTTACCTATTCTCAGTAATATCATCTCTGATGTATCTGAAGTTGTAAACCCATCGAATCCTTGATCACTTAATTTGTAATTCCCAATCCTGCTCTTCTCTCTCATGTATCGCTACTTTGACTATTTCGATTAATTACTTTGATTCTTACTTTCTCGCAAGTTTTTGGAGATTTGATAAGTATGGTTCTTTCTCTCTTCTGCTCTGGCCTCTGTACATCTAGGCATTCTTCTCCTGTTGTTTCATAAGAATATCATCACTATGGGGAATCAGGTGAAACCATTCCGTCTTGTTAATTCTGATATCCATCAGATGAGATGGTTGTGTATATCTAACATATATCTAAGGGGAGAAGATCAGCCAGGTAAAGGTAAGAGATGCTGAAAGCAGCAGATTGTTGTATCAACATAGTTGTTGTGGATACTTGCTTCACTACAATGATTATTGTTTCTTATATTATAAGAGGTAAGAGCACTAGCGATCCGAAACGATAAACAGAATGAAAGACATTATTCATTTGCTACCGCATTTTAATACGCTTGTCAAACATAGATACAGAAAACATGGTAATAAATACATAGGATTATTTCAGGAATAGAGTGTTCGTATATTGACCGACGGGGCATGAGAAAACATATAAGCCGCGCTATCATTCCTTATTTTGAATCATATGAGCCTCTAGTTTCACCACGGGCACGGGCAGCGTCCTCCTCAGCGGCGAAGGCGATCTGGTCCAGCACGAACTGAGGGATTGGGTGGGGGAAGGCGGGAGCCACTGGCAGGAGGTCAGACTGAGGCTGGTAGCCGTTTGCGTCGGCGACGTAAGTCACAACGACGGGAGTGCCGTCAGGAGCAGTGTAACTGTGGAGTGAGGATGAATGTTTATTCAAAGGAAATTATATTATAGGACAAGTGATATCACTCAAGACATTGATACCTAATTTTCTAACAATACTCACGAGTATTGTCCAGCCTTGACGACAGCACCCTCAGGGCCGGTGGGAGAGCCAGACTGAGAGAGGACGATGTCGTTGCCAGTCTCCACGTCCAGGCTGTATCGTCCGTCCTCCTCGTGGACACGGTCGTCCCTCAGGATGGGGATCTCATCCGAGAAGTCATGACGAGCAGCGGGTGATTCTGAGTACTGTGGGGCGGCGGCGGCTACGGCGACCAACACAGCCAGAAATACCTAGGATAACAAACGTAATTCATATTTGACCCCAGTAGCTGCTACCTTTTTCCTTTCCTTGTACTTGTTCTCATTCCCTTCCTCATCACTCTCGCAAAAACCCTCCAGCAAACTCATCCAACATTCAACATTCCAAAAGCTCATGACCTCTATCAGTTATATATAGATATATATATAAAAAAATTTTTCATACAATATCGCCATTTCCCGCGTTAGCGAGGTAGCATGGGAACAGAAGACTGAGCCGTAATGTGTGTGTGTGTGTGTGTTGCATGCACTTTAGTATTATAACATCTTTCCTGTACCATGCTATAGCCTAAGAGGCACCTGAAGCACTTACGAACTGCATGTTGTTTGGTTGGGACGAGAACTGATGCCCAAAACGTGAGGACCATCACTACTTATAGCAGGCGTCTGGAGGGACGCAAGGGTTGCCAAGCGTACCTTGTAACGTATACAACCATGACTAGTTTTTATCTGAGTCTACTTTCCTATCATTCGTGAGAAGGATATGTTGATCTTCTCCTGACCTGCGTGTCATTTAGTATTCCTTAGACTAACAACGCTTATCTTACATTGATATATAACTAAAGACTAATGCGGGAGGTTGCAGTAGCAATCATAGTGTCTTTAAGAAAATGCATATAAAGGAACTTGATAGGATTGCCATGAACTTCCAAACCGGTATGAACAAACATCACAAATACACTTTCCTTTTAGGAGGACATCGGTGGGACAAACGAGTTGGAGGAAACCTAGACCTGGGACCTAAAACCCACACACACACACACACACACACACACACATCACCGCTCTCATCTGTAACGCTTCAAGATGCGATTCTTTTCTGTTTTGTTCTTTATATGGTGTTGCATCATTTAAAATCAAATTTGAAGATGGGCAATGCTTGTGTACCCGAAACGTGTCATGTATCTCAAAGATAGATTTGAAATGGATAGAAGACAATCAAATCACGCTTTATTGATAAAGTAAAACGTGTACAGACAAATTGAAAACACGGAACAGAAACCTTTAAAAATCAATGTAATATAAAAAATATTCTGCAAGCAAATTTTTCTCTGATGCCTCGTAAGTGTAGAGACATGAAACCATAGTAGTTCTATACAGACGCTCATTCACACCTTGGCATAACTCTATTTTCCTCTTCACACTAATACCCAGCTGATCCACCTCATTCCTTCACTGTACACCGCCTCTTCATACTTGATCATGCTCCTCTTATCCCTTCCTCATTCATTCTCATCCGGCATCTATTCTTTTCAAGTTTTTTCATATAACGCTCTTATCCTGTCCTATGTTTCTGTTTATTTTGTTCTCTTCTCTTTCTATTGCTGATGTTCCTCACTCATACACCACCACTGATCATACTCTGATACATCATAATTCCTTTAATCAGTACTCAGGTTTTTACTATCACAGATGAGGGCAAGCTTAGCTGTCCTCCCACAGATTCCGACACATCCGTAAGTAACAGATTAATCTTCTGTGATTATAATACTTAACGTTAACGCCTTTATCATTATGTAGAGATATAACGAACAAGGCCCTTCATCCTTTAGTCTTTTCTTTCACAAGATGCTATCATTGCTTTTATAAAGGGCGCTTACCCTAGACAACCCTTGCAATATTCTAGCCCCCTCGTTTCCGCGTCGTACATCTGTATATTTTTCACCTTTCTTGACACACCCGCTCATCAGAACAGTTATTCCATTTCCTGAACACATCATTAGCTTAGATTATGATAATCTACCAACAACATATTGTAACAGCCCGCTGTTTCCCACTTGCCTCACAAACCTTCTTGGTAGTTCACTACAGTGCAACATGTTACTATATTTTAATGAAACTGGTCTCACATTCTTGATTTAAGTTTCCCTTTTGACGTTGCATTCTAATTTTTCACAAGCATAAGTGCCTTCTGTTTTCATAGCTATCAGTTGGTTGCATTAATCATTTCATTCACTTGTTCAATTCTGTTTGATTTTCTCATTGATTTCTCCTCCTCCATTCAACTTGCTAGCAATTTCACACAACTATTTCTCAGACGATATATGTTTGCTCTTCCGTGCTTAGCATTTTCTCTAGGATTATCCCTCATTTGATTCATCATATTTTGCGACACATCATACAAAGTCTCCCTTCTAACCACACCTTCCATAACGCTTCCTCCCGCTTTACTTCTTGCGTATTCCAGAAGTCCAGATGTCCCTTTCAGGCGTTGTGCATTTCTTCGATATCTTATGATTTTCGGCTGAAGTTTTCCCCTACTGTTTTACATCATATATTCTCCAGTCCATCGACCCTTAAACATATCCATTGTCTGTTGTCACGAATGTAACATGTGTGAAAATGGCTTATTTTATGCTCAAGAAAAAGTTATTGTAACGCATTGTTTCTGGCGTAAGTCCAAGAAAATTAATGTCGCCCAAGAAAATTAATGTCGCACCTTAAACCCTATACTGCATTTTGCCCACAACATTGCTAACGCTGGTTTCGCAATGTCCTCACCTGTCACCACGATCATTCGACCCTCCCTCACTGAATTATTTGGAAAGGCTTCCCTGAGTTCCTCTCACCAGCTGTCTGTTATTGTATATCCTGTTACCAGCCTAAACCTCGTTGCACCTGCTCGCTGTATTTTTCTTTTATTTCTTTTTCCACTAAGATACTAAGTCATTTACAAAGATCATCTAACACTATTATACAATTTTCATATGGAGTTATTGCAGCTTTAAGACTGCTAAATTTAGAGGGAGGAGTGAGCTGGTCCTTGACGATATCATACTTTTTTTCTTACTTTGACGATTGTGGGAACTCGAACCAGGAAATTATACTGAAGGTGTTGCCTGATGCCAGCGAGTCCGGTAAAGCCAACCATTCTGATGGTAGTTTACATATCAGGCCTTCATCACTCAAGACTCAACGCTGATCAGCCATATAGCAAGTATACATATTACTAACGACCTCCTCTTGCATCAGGGTTTCTAACAAAGATTTCGATGTTAGCAACAATTCTTACTGATAGGTTTATTTCATCATAGCCCAAGTTCAGGTGCGATCCTTACAGGAAAACAAAGAAAATCCACAAGGCATTTGTTATTGCATCTCATTACTTTTGTCATACATAAATACAGTAAATATTATGATAGATACAGTGGGTGATTATGAGTACATAGTGCCTGTTCCTGTAATGAATGGCATTGCATGCGAGAACACAAAAGAGCCGCTCTTCTAATCACCATTTTTAGTTATATGTATCTCTAACTTCACTTCTCTCTTCCTCGGGGTTCTCCGCAGCGAAGGCGATTTGGTCCAGCACGTACTGAGGGATTGGGTGGGGGAACGCGGGAGCCACTGGCA
Source organism: Panulirus ornatus (assembly GCF_036320965.1). Lineage (NCBI taxonomy): Eukaryota > Metazoa > Arthropoda > Malacostraca > Decapoda > Palinuridae > Panulirus > Panulirus ornatus. Next base: position 20,071,122 of record NC_092292.1, read on the forward strand.
GGACGTCAGACTGAGGCTGGTAGCCGTTTTCGTCGGCGACGAATGTCACAACGACGGGAGTGCCGTCAGGAGCAATGTAGCTGTAGAGAAAGAGAAAAAAAAAGTGTTATTAATCGGGAATAATCACGGCGGACTAGAGTGATGTTGACTACGGTATAAAAAATACAATAATACTCACGAATATTCTCCAGCTGTGTTCACAGAACCCTCAGGCCCCGGAGAGCCAGACTGAGAAATGAAAATGCTGTTTCCAGTCTCCACGTCCAAGCTGTACCGTCCGTCCTCCTCGTGAACACGCTCGTCCTTCAAGATGGGCACCACCTCATCAGGGAGTTCGCGGCGATCAGACGACTCAGAGTACTGTGGGGCGGCGGTGGCCACGGCTACCAGCAAGGCGAAAACCACCTGAAAAAATGAAACACACACTTATTCTGGCTCTATGCCTCAGGTGTAGTGTAAGCCAGACTCTACTCTCGAATCAGTCTGTGCAAATTGATTTCTGGCAATAAATTTAGAATTATGTCCGTCATGGTGTATTTTCATGAGAAGTACCTTCTTGATAAAGTAATTTTGTTCACATTTCGTAAAAGAGAGGTAAGAGAACTTACGTGACTACATATGTTTTATCGTATAGAGAAAGCGCTTGATAAATATGATGTGTATTTGAAACTTGGCAATATTTGGACTAATGCTTCTATTTTGTCTTGTACACAAAATCAACTCCGTAATGATAGGAATATGATTTCTGTTTTCTCAATCATGATAAACTATATTTTTGTCCATATAGTCACTAAGATATCTCAGATGATTCTCTGATAAGCTGGGTTAAGGAGCCCCGTGGTAATAACACAGGAGGAAGAAACTGAGTCAGATTAGGTAGAGAGTCGGGCTTTCCTTCACGATGTTGCTCGGGAACATCCTTTCCCGTGATTTTAAACTCCTGAAATTTTTCTTATACTTACGAAGTACATGCTGCTTGGTTCAGGGAAGAACTGATACATGTGGCATGAAGATCGTCTGCATTTATAGCCGAGGTTTGCTGGCAGTCAGTTGCCAGTTTTGCCTTAGATGGTCTTCCTTCCTAACCAGTTTCTCCGTGACCCTATTTTCAGTTCATGATTACACGAACACATGAGGCATTTCATGCTTATTTCTATTAAGGAAAGGTTTCTATTCTTTAACTGGTGCATCAAGTTTGACGATGGGGTGGAAAGATGCCTTGATATTTGATGGATTTGTTTCAGGTTCCTGCATGAAGCATGGTCTGTGGTATGAGTCACATGGAAATGAACTCCTAAACCGGTTCTTGCATTCAAGTGTTATTCGCTCACTTTCATCTTGTGGAGGAATTCATGTGAATGAAAAGAGAAGACTTGCATTATACATATGACTGGAGGCTGTAACCAAATGTATGTTGTATATGTGTATGACAATGAAAATAAATAGATGTGTACAGAGTATACACAAACAGACGGACACACCTCATTTTTGCGCAGACACACACCATGAACTCCATACATTTGTATGCAGACATATATACACAGGCACACACGTACAAACGAAACGGCAAGTACACATACTTTAATCATAGACAAAAAGAAACACATTGACGATCACACTCACCACAGATAGGCAAACTTAACATGCGAACACTCTCTCTCTCTCTCTCTCTCTCTCTCTCTCTCTCTCTCTCTCTCTCTCTCTCTCTCTCTCTCTCTCTCTCTCTCTCTCTCATTCATTTATCTCTTGTGTTTTCTCGACAGAGATAGAAAGGTTTATGCTTAAGTCAGATGCCTGACACGAAATCCGACCATATCAAAGCCAAAGAGGTGAATCACAGTAAATTGAGGTCAGGTTATGGATTATCATCATGCATTTGCTTTCATATGCATGCAGTGGGACATGACAGGCATTACGTCTGCGGCTCAGATTAAAATCGAATCAATTTATGCATTTCTGGCTGCATTAGTTAAAGTTATACGTGTTGTCAGAATGGCTTATCTTTGAAGTGAGAGAGTTGAACTGTCGAGTGGAGATAACAGCAACAGACGTAAGCACAACAGAAAAGGACAAAGAGAGAGGAGGTTACTTTCCAAACTCTGTTTGAAGATGTCGATATTGCACTGTAATTTAATACACGAAGGAAGAAAACAACTAGAGGACACAATAGGTAAATGAGCAAGAAACAAGTCAGAAAATATGTCAAGGAATACTTCTACAGTAATAGAATAGTGGATGAGCTAAACAAGCTTCGTGAAGAAATAGTGAATGCAGATGGCAATAAAAGAGACTACGACAGAAAAGAATGGTTAAGAGAGTGTTAAACTCCTTCTTCTAGTGTAAAACTGGGTAATAAGAGATACGTCATCGCCATACAGTAATATATATATATATATATATATATATATATATATATATATATATATATATATATATATATATATATATATATATATATATATATATATACAAGGTTTCCCAAAAAAATGTACACACTTTTTGACACCGTATAACTCTGATTTTTTTTTTTTCAGGATCAACTGGATCTGAAAAAAGAAAAAATTCAGTGAGTTATAGGGTGTCAAAAAGTGAGTACATTTTTTGGGGGACACCCTGTATATATACACACACACAATGTATGAGGAAGAGCTACCGCGATGGCCAAAAATATAATCAGGACATTGGTTATAACAGTACCATGATAATAATGATAAATGACAGAGGCAACAGTTTTAATAATGACGGTAATTGTGGCAATATTAGTTATGATGATCGTATTCTGCATGTATAACCTTACCCTTGATCTGAGCAAGTTATGCTACTGTAAGACGGAGATTACCAACGAACGAGAAATACTTGCAACAAGTGATCTGTGTTTTCATTATAAATTTGATCCCACTTTTCTTTCTTCTTTTTCAAGAAATATAACTTGATTATACCCTATGAATACAGTTCTTTTTTCAATATCTAGCAATTGAACGCACAGACAGAAAAGAATGATACGAAAATGACTGCATAAAGTCGAGATGTAGATTTTAGATTTCTGTAACTATTACCTTCTTCGCATATTACTGAGGTAGGGAATATCTGTCGGTAGATTTTCGCGGTTTTCATATAGAACTACACCTCCCAGAGGGCACAGTAGCATCATCGCGGGTAGGAGCATCCTCCTTCTCAGCAGTGAAGACGGTCTGGTTCAGCACGAAGTGAGGGACTGCATGGGAGAACTCTGGAGCCAATGGGAAGAAGTCAGATCTTCGAAACAATGGGTTTCCTGTCACGAGCAGCCCAATTGTAGAGTGCATCAAGAAAGAGTCACGCATAAGTTGATCATGTCGACTAGAGAGATATGAATTGCGGTAAAAAAAACCTGAGTTATGATACAGTTGTTGTGCAGCCTTCACCACAATACTCTCGGTGACGTTTGGTGAAGATGACAGACAGGACAGTACCGTTGCCAGTCTCCATGACCAGGCTGTACCTGCTGTCGCCCTCGTGGACAGACACTGTCTCCCCTCATTATGAACTATTCTTCATATAAATCTCCTAAGGTAAGTTGGAGGGTCTGAGACGACGTAGTTGGGGCGATAGCGGCCACCATGTCGGGTTGAAGCCATCTTCATAACTAGCACAAGAGACGATACATCGCATAAGCTGTCAGGAATCATTTTATATTCAGTGTCTTCTGCCGCGGTGGCATCTGGCGCTTGTTACCTGAGCGAATCTGATGATACTGAGAAACCTGATTTTACTTCCTCTGCTGCACGAGGATGTTTCTCAAAATTTCTCACCGTCAGAGAGAACGAAATCTAGTTTACACGGTCGTCCATAAAAGATTCAAGTGTCTTGAGACTGGCCGTACTAAATCCAGTCTCAGGTAACATGAATAACCATAAATGCGGCGTTGCATATCTGCACAAAAACTATGATTCCTGTGAGACGTTGGCGGTGATCACTTAACTGATTCTTCAGAGAGAGAGAGAGAGAGAGAGAGAGAGAGAGAGAGTACAGTAAAATTAAAGTGTGGAGCAACTATTCAGATACCGACTTGATCAGTGTCATGGCAATTATCGAATATGAAATGTAAGCTTTACGCTTATCACTTGCCTTCTTGATATGCAAATCACCTTGGTTTGTCATGCTAATTGTACTGAAAAAAAACATGTGGATTCTATGCAAAGCTCTAATGCCAGTCCTCAGTTGATATACGTTTCAGCGAAAATGTAAATACGTATAATCTTCACAAATGCTCAAGGAGTGGTGCTACGGTATTGATGCTGGTCTAGACCCAGTTGTTGGGTCTCTGACAATGGCTGCATTTCAGTGTTGAGGCTGCAGGAACTCGCTTTAGTAACTGGAAGAGTTTGCCCGTCTTTTATGGGGTTCTTGGGCGTGAGGGGATAAAGAGAAAGACTGGAAACCTGAAAACAAAAAATGGTAAGAGCGTTTTAGAGCCTGGAAGTCAGCGGAGGTGTGGAGCTTTTTCTTCTTTTTTTTTTTTTGCGTGCAGGTCAGTGCTTTATTGGCGCCTGTAGCTTCATGGATTTCTATTCTTTATATATAGCGTCTTCTTCTCGTCTCCATGAGTTGCCGGCTACACCAAATGGATCAAGTTTTTCGTAGGAGATCTTGTCAAGACCTGTAATCTTCAAGGCTCGGAGCCAAGGGAGGCTTTAGAACATGTTCTAACACTTGCTTTAATATATATTTCAGTACGTAAATTGAATATCCTCTTATCTCTAGCATTATATGAGTTACGTCAACCATAAGATTAACTAGGGGGATAGAGACAGGTTACTGGTTATCATTATCTAATACGATAATACGATATGATTCAAGAGACGTATGGAAATTACATGTATATGTGTAAGTTTATCACACATACACACACACACACACACACACACACACACTTATACATTTTTTTCTCTTCTACACCTAATTCCCTCTACTGCCATATCGAAGTAACGTTAGGAACAAATAACGATGGTCTCATTTGCACATACCCACTCTCCAGCTTTCAGGTGTGATGTCCCGAAACCGTGGTCAAGCATAGCGTTGCAGAGAGAGAGAGAGAGAGAGAGAGAGAGAGAGAGAGAGAGAGAGAGAGAGAGAGAGAGAGAGAGAGAGAGAGAGAGAGAGAGAGAGAGATGAATTATGAATTGATAAAGATAAGAGATAGATATATAGAAAGGTTTAAAAGATTTATCAGTGGGTGTACTTGATTGTGCATATATATATATATATATATATATATATATATATATATATATATATATATATATATATATATATATATATATATATATATATATATATATATATATATAAAATGTGTGTGTGTGTGTGTGTGTGTGTGTGTGTGTGTGTGTGTGTGTGTGTGTGTGTGTGTGTGTGTGTGTGTGTGTGTGTTGGATATGAATAATTGTATGCACGTGCATTTGGATATTCATATTTGTGAATGTGAGTGTGTGTGTGTGTGTGTGTGTGTGTGTGTGTGTGTAGGTTATATGTGTTTGCGTGCGTGTTTGTTTACATTATTCATATGTTCTTGCATCTTATACTATTTTTCTGTATTTTCTCATATTTACAAATCCTTCTTTTGTTATTCATTCATTTATATTTATATTCTTGACAGTCAGTGTATTTGTACGTCAACTCCCAAATAGGAACCTTTCATACTGTACACAAACCAGGGTTCCATCTAACATACGTGATATTAACTCGGAGTCCTTCCCTTGCACGAGACTTCATAGCTTTCGTTAAGAACTATAAAGTATTCTAATTAACTCTAACTGATTAGATAGCTTATTAGTCTTAGATCCAAGTTACGCAATCAGATTCTATGAAGTGTTGTTCTTGGGATGAATCTCCCACACATTTCCAAAATCGAGAGTGTCAGCAAAGTGAAAAAAAGTTACATCATCCATGCATGACCTGGAGGGGCACCTCAATCACAGTTTCTTTTCCAATAAACAAATCTTTTTCCCGTTGGTGATACGAAAACTGCTCATCTCCAGCAAACACTTCTCCACCGCATTCCTCAAAAACATATCTCACGAGACATTTTGTGTGTAACGTGGGGTCACTGGCAGTGAAAGGTCTGCAGTGAAAGGATTTGGGAGGAGGAGGAGAAGAAGGAGGAGGAGGAGGAGGAGGAGGAGGAGGAAGAGGTAGGTGGGTGTAACTCTATGTGATGTGCCAGGCGATGGAGAAACCTAGTCTCTCCCGCCCAGGACTGTCGTGTCGCAACACTCGGCCCCTACCAGGCGAGCAGCTTCGAACAGCTTACACAGGGTGTTGGCTCTCCGGCGTCTGCCAAGCCTCAAAGTTCGCACTGCCAAGGGACTGGCACAGTATGTAAGTGTTGGGGTATCTGGCAGAAAGTAAGGAACTCCCAAACCTTTACAGAACATATGAAATCTACATTCAAATTGGAAAGTTTAAAGGGAGGGAGTACTCTAAAAAGACAACAGTTACTGTACCAGTATCATGTTCAATGTAATATTGATATCAGTGATAATAGCATGAATGGAGTTATAACAGTGAAACTATTGATAGAAAATAAATGAATGAGAATCAATATCAAAAGCTCAGTATTAATGATACTAGTAAAGGAAAAACAAGATCTTCGTAAAGATACCAGAAACAATGAAAATAATAACAGTGGTAATGATTATAAGATAAGGATGATAAAGATATAACTAATCATAATGACAGTAACGATAATCAGACTGATCGTAATGACAATGATGATGATAATGACAATGATAATAGTGACAGGAATCTTTTAACAATGAAAGCCTCGCCACTATGATGATAATGACAGCAGTTACACTGTGTTATCATGAATGAAATTGAAGAGCGTCACAGATAACACTGACAATGATAATGATGATTATGATGATAGTTGACAGCAAATTACTCTCTTATAATTTGAAATCCCAAACACTGACATAGTAATGAACCTGACTAGAGTAATCAGGATAATGGAGATAATGATTGCAACACACTCGCATGTATATATGAATACGAACAAAGTGCATATGAAGGCGCACCTTCATAGAACATATAAACCTCCAACAGCCAGGATCGAACCCGGGACCCTTGTGCAACAGGCGGGAGCGCTACCGCTAGGCTATGATCGCCCCTAATAGGTTAGGTTCGGTAAAATCATATCTGCCGGCTGTGTGAGCCTGATGGGAAATGACCGGTGTAGACCCCGTTGCTTACCAACGTGAGACGAAGGGTATTCGAGTGCATAGGATTCAAATGGTCATTTCCCTATTAGGGGCGATCATAGCCAAGCAGTATCGCTCCCTCCTGTTGCATAGGGGTCCCGGGTTCGATCTTAGCTGTTGGAGGTTTTTATGATATATATATATATATATATATATATATATATATATATATATATATATATATATATATATATATATATATATATATATGTTGCTATATTGGAAGGAAAGAATTTTTAACCCACAGATAAGATTAAACGACGCATCTTTATCCTTCTTACCATTACGGTGTAGGTCAGTCATAAAAACTAGATCTAGCGCTCATGTCTAGATTGCTGCAGTACTTCCTGCAAGAGGCCAGGAAGCAGCTCTGAATAAGGAAGACAACTTAATGATACCACTGGTCAACCATCTTCACTACTGTTACCACACAGACGCTACCAGAGAACAAGCATTTGTCGAAATCAATATATATATATATATATATATATATATATATATATATATATATATATATATATATATATTTATATACATATTCATTATTCTATGTCGTCGTCTCCCGCGTCAACGAGGTAGTGCAAGGAAACAGACGAAAGAATGGCCCAACCCACCCACATACACATGTATATGCATAAACACCCACACACGCACATATTCATACCAATACATTTCAACATATACATACATATGCATACACAGACACATACATATATATACACATGTATATATTCATACTTACCGCCTTCATCCATTACCAGTGTCACCACGCCACACATGAAATGGCTCCTCCTCCCCTCTGCGCGCGCGCGCGAGGTAACGCTAGGAAAAGACAACAAAGGCCACATTCTTTCACACTCAGTCTCTAGTAGTCATGTGTAATGCACCGAAACCACAGCTCCCTTTCCACATCCAGGACTCTGATACATATAACCTCTTTGTCAGTCTTCCTTCACTCATTCTCTCCATGTGACCAAACCATTTCAATTCACCCTCTTATGCTCTCTCAACCACACTCTTTTTATTACCACACATCTCTCTTACCCTTTCATTACTTGCTATATCAAACCACCTCACACCACATATTGTCCTCAAACATCTCATTTTCAACACATCCACCCTCCTCCGCACAACCCTATCTATAGCCCACGCCTCGCAACCATATAACATTGTTGGAACCACAATTCTTCAAACATACCCTTTAAACATATATATATATATATATATATATATATATATATATATATATATATATATATATATATATATATATATATATATATATTTGTGTGTGTGTGTGTGTGTGTGTGTGTGTGTATGCGAGTGTCAGTGTTTGTCCTTCATCTAGGCATCTAGAAAACTTATCTTTCATAACCTTTTGAATATATTCAAATTCGAGAAATCAGATATGATTTATTCAAAGCTCGCTTACATAATGTAACAGGTACTATACATGTGGACATGATCAGAGATAAAAATGATTACGATTTGGAATGTGACATTTGTAATAAATATAGTCTATAGTGAACATTCGTAGATACTTTGAAAAAGTTTTACTGTTTACGGAAGTTTGTAATTTTGTTAACTTGTTGCGTCTGTATGTAGTGTAAGCAGTTGACAGGAGGATGGTGTATAATAGCGTCTTGAGGCTGGTTGAGGTGTTGATCAAGGGTGGGCTTTACCAGTCTGTGTGCACCAGTTTATGTGTTGAGTGAGGAGACCCCATGTATGCAAAAGTTACGAAACTGGTTATTTTCCTGTGTGTGTTTCACTACCATAGCAAGAGTAGGAGGGTTTCATGCATAATTGAGTCCACCGTAAAGCCAGCGAAAGAGCAGTTTTTTTTTTCTATTAAGGTGAGCTGTATCTGGTGGAGGGTTCGGATCTCTGATTGCGTCTTTCTTCCTCAGCGAAGGCGATCTGGTCCAGCACGAACTGAGGGATTGGGTGGGGGAATTCGGGAGCCACTGGCAGGAGGTCAGACTCGGGCTGGTATCCGTTTGCGTCGGCGACGTACTTCACAACGACAGGAGTGCCGTCAGGAGCAGTGTAGCTGTTGGAAAGAGGAAGAGTTTCAAACGAAAATGTCATATACGTGTATCCTGTCAGTCTAGAACCATATCACCAAATATCTCAGTATCAAACCCTCCTCAATTACTTACGAGTATTGTCCAGACTTGACCACAGAACCATCAGGACCGGCAGGAGAGCCGGACTGAGACAATGTTATGTCGTTGCCAGTCTCCACGTCCACTGTGAACCTTCCGTCCGGCTCTTGGACACGCTCGTCCCTCAGGATAGGTACCTCGTCAGAATAACTATAACGCTCAGGTGAGTCGCCGTACTGGGGGGCGGCGGTGGCCACGGCGGCCAACAAGGCAACGACCACCTATGTGAGAAACACAACAGTTATACCATGAAAAGATGAGTCGCTTCTTTAACATAGGACGCTCTCTGTGGTTGTGAACAATCACATTTTTTAACGCGAGTACTTTAAAACAGTGTTAAGAATGTCTTTACGAATCCAGGATGATAAAGGAATAATAGATTGCGTTTAAGCATTCTTGTCAAGGAAGCGTCATAATGTGCCAATTGTAACAACCATTCATTTCTGTATGTCTGAACACCACATGAGGCCAGGTCTACCAGTGGATACAGAGCTTTAATCAATCTCTTTATTCCCTTTATGAAATATTCATATTCCTCTGTCTGAGGTGGCCACCAGGAGAGCAAGTTAATTTTTGCCCGTTCCAGATCCGTTACTATACAAGAAAAAAGGCAGCAACCTCTCAACATGAAGAGACATGAGATACTTAGAAATATAGTCGAAAACGAAGAGCTAACGGCGGGAGAATTCGTGACCCGATCAGTCATGAGTATTTTTCATCATGCAAATGATAATGATTGGGGATATTAAGCGATTAAGACTATACAGATATTCAAACATTACGTATGAAACCCACAATGATACAAAAACAAATCGTTTCATATTGGAGTGACATAAACCATTATTGTGAATAAATATCTCAACCGTGAATCTTCTTAGTCTCAAAGGTGTTGGCAACCCATCACAATGATTTTCATTCTGCCAAATCTAATGAAGGCAAGCAAGCAAGTAGTACTCACAAAATTCATGACTGTTGATATAGAAGATCAACTGCTCTATATCTGCACAGTGTTGGACTGACTTATATATAGTCACCAAACTCAGTCATGAGTTGCCAGTTAGAGTTATGTAACAACTTTTTGCTCCAGGATTTCTTCACGACACAACTTTCCGGTTATAACGGTAACACTGTCTTGTCCCCAAGGGAGGCTGAGCGCATCTTGATTCATGTAATATCGTAAACCTTGATGGATGATCATTGTGACGCCAAACCTGACGTAACGGTGTATCGCTGTTTATACAAGCCCATGAAGAATCCTGATATTTTAAATGTCTGTGGCATTATTTCCTAATTGCGATGACAAATTTCATATATGTGTGTATATGTATATATGTATACATATGTGCACAATCTAAACCCTGTGCAAATTCAAAATTCTTTACAAGTAGGGAAAAACTGGAAATCCAGAGTGACCTTTATAAAATCAAGGTCAGAAGAATGAAACTGAATATGAAATTATTCGTTCCACTTATGAATCTCGGAGTGGTTATCATCGCAAATATTTTACACGTCTTCGTCAGGAACCCTCCTACAGGAGCTCCCGGGTGGAGGATGGTGGTATCTACGGAAAGGAGAGAGGGTAGCCGCCTCCTCTCTCTCCTACAAAAGAAAAAAGAAAGAAAAATGACGAAATATATTTCCAGATATAAAGTGAATTACCTGAACCTCCACTGGCCAGAACCGGGACAATGACGCAATTCAACCGTGCATGAGAGACTGGTCGCTGTGACAAAAACTGAATCGATAGGTTGATACTTCAGACGAACACTTCTGAAAAATTTTCTGGTCTGGTTTATTCTGCTTTGTCATTCACTACGGGTCAATATCCACGATCTTGGGTTATTACTCTCTGTATCACAGTCTAGAGCCATTACTCTCCACATCATCATCTGGGGTCACTACATTACATCATTCAGGGGTCATTATTCCCTACATCACAGTTTATAGTCAGTAGTTTAAATCACCGATTGATATACCACTGTTTAGGCTCTCGGGTCAATACTGTTATCATCCCCTTCGTCAGTGTCTTGGATCAGCACTGTCAGTCAGTGCCTAGGATCATTTATCTTTGCAACTCTGGCAATCACTACAATAGCGACCTGAAATTACTTTAGGTAGTAAACGTTGATATGAAATATTTGCACTATTATCATAATAACATGAAACTATATACACAAAGGCAAACTCACACGCAAAAACACAATATATATATATATATACATATATATATATATATATATATATATATATATATATATATATATATATATATATATATATATATATATATATATATGAATGATGTTTTAGGCGTCAGGAGGTACTATTAGAGGAAAAATATAAGATCACCCTCATTGGATATTCCTCCTGACGTAATGATCTAAGTGTTTAAGAGACTGTGTTTAGTCTCAGTGTATCCTATTATTTTAAGTGAAAAGAAAATAGGTAAGTTGTCACCATTAATTTTCATTGCGTTATGAATACAAGCATTATTATGGATTTGGTTATTCAATACAATGTGATATGTGCAAATGCCATCGGTGATGTACTGAATTCATACTGCACACGTATCATGTGTATACTACACATGCATCATATGTATACTGCTCATGTATCATATATATATTGCACATGTATTGTGTATAGACCATGTGTATAATGGCTTCTTTTTCAGTCCTCAGTTGTAGTAAGCCAGAGAGAGAGAGAAAGCGAGAGCTAGGTCACACAGGTTGACCCAATCTATCAAAGCTGTCTGTCAAAAATACCAGTCTACATTATGTCACTCAAAAGAGAAAATTGGAGACTTCTATTCAAAGAATTCTTCATACACATACCGCAAGTGCCTCATGTTACATTTCCCTAGCACAAGAATTCAAGCAGTAACTATACAAAGGAGAGCAATGGATTATGTGAACTATGTTTCAAAATGTATGAGGAAATTGACACGGTGCACAACAAGTGTTGGGTGAGCCGCTTGTCAAAACTATTGCTTAACTAATGTTTCATCCCATTACTTTTCGTTTCTGAGGTGATATTCTTCTATCTCCTTACAAGAACTTATACACATCGTGTATCAAAATATCACATGGTACATTTAGGGTAAAAGAGAAGAAATTAAGAAAATAACCTAAATTTCATGCGATTGAAAGTAGACTGTTATATGAAGTTAGATGAGCGGCAGTGGCACTTGGTTCCTAGTGGACTATTGACACGTGTGTGGTTAAGATTCTTATCATTACCACTATTAGAATATTGCCAGAATGATATCCTGGAGTATATTGAAACATAGTCGAATGGAAGGGGAAAAAGAAATACTTATGATTATTTGGATCTTTCCAGGGCATCAGGGAATATTTCTTGTCATGTCTGATAACTTTTTGGGGAGTTGTGAGTTGTGCTATTTCCAAACTTTATTATAACTCGTCCCGAAAGTTTACATTCTAGAACGAAGTCAAGAGTGTTTCCTCAGCCTGTTAGAATTACGTACTGATTCTTTCATATTTCACAATCTATGCAATGTGTACTTTAGGGAAAATAATGATATATTATGACAATTCATGAATTTCAAAGGATCGTTGAAAAAACATCGAGATATTGTCACAGACGTCACGAATGATTTGGAAATTCATCGTGGATTTTATCTAATACTTTCAAGGTATTTGGTAACATGTTCTTTAAAATATTTAGGAAGATACCAGTGATGCACTCCAAAGCCACTCAAGTAAAATGTGGCTGATTGATACTTTGAACACGAGTGTACGACCTTTAAGTACGACGGGACGACCGTGAAACACGACGGCACGACCCTAAAGTACGACGACATGGCTCTTGGAGATGGTGTTTTGGCCTTTGATCTGACTCTTAAGAGTCGTACCGTCGTGCTTAAGGGTCGTACTTTCGTGCTCGAGGGTCGTACCGTCGTGCTTAAGGGTCGTACCTTCGTGCTCGAGGGTCGTCCCGTCGTGTTTGAGGGTCGTACCGTCGTGTTCAAGGGTCGTACTGTCGTGCTCGAAGGTCGTACCGTCGTGCTCGAGTGTCGTACCATCGTGCTTGAGGTCGTATTGTCGTGTTCAAGGGTCGTACCGTCGTGCTCGAGGATCGTACCGCAGTTCGAGGGTCGTACCATCGTACTCGAGTATCGTACCGTCGTGTTCAAGGGTTGTACCGTCATGAGACAACTGTGTTATCAAGACATCTGGAAGCTAACGCAATAACTTTGAATTTATTACATAATGTTTCACACGTTTCTGTATGAACATGCTGATCTGCTGCCTCTCACATGTATAGTCTAGGAAACAGAATATCTAATTATAGTAATGATAATGCATTCGTTAAGAACAATTATAATTTATCATCGGATACAATACAGATTATAATACTGAGTTTTCACAGGTCAATGGGTCATGATCATGCGTCACGACTATCGGCCAGAAAGGTTAGAGGTGTGACAATCCTTATGATTTTGTATCTAGAATCAACTCTAGCGTCAGTATTTGCACATTCCACATAATTATAATTGGTTATTTTTTTTCTTCCTGTTAACTTCTATCGATAATGATGATATTTAGGCTATGCTGGCGAGAGAGAAGTAATCTACCAAAGATTTATATCAATCATTAAGCCAAATGTAATCAATTTTCTTATTGTAGTCAGTGACCCAGATGCTCTTTGCTTTTGCCTCTATATTGAATCTCTAATCGTGTTATCGTTTTCATATAGAGTTAATTGGATTTGTTCATAATTCAGTGTTAGTGTGAAGCTCTAATTTGTTTCCAAAGCTGAACAAAAATACTGTAGGTCGGTGCTATAATGTAAACAGTTGTCCAAGGCAATGAGTGTTGCAGTCTGAATTGACGAAACGTTAGTTGTGTGTGTAAAACATGTCTCTGTATCAGCCTTTCTATCAATTTACATATATATATATATATATATATATATATATATATATATATATATATATATATATATATATATATGAGAGAGAGAAAGAGAAAGACGTAAAATTCATGAAGCTCAGACACTCGTTTTTTCTCTTATCCGGAACCAGTTGGCAGTAGTGATTCAGTTCATTCATCAAGTTCACAAGAGAAACTTTACAACTTTAATTCATAGAAGAAAAGAGAAACATGAAGGAACTAAGTTACAGAAACGCAGCAAGAAACAATAAAAACTACTAGTATCATATATCTGCAACACACACACACACACACACACACACACACGGCAGCAGCAGACGGAGTTAGTTCATTGGTCCTGCATTCTCTGACCTGACCCACCTATCACTTTCCTCCCACCATGCGCGCCACCTACCCTGCTGTGCACTCGTAAACAGATACTGCGTGTGGATATATGAGTAAAGTTTATGACAGGGAAAGTAAGAAGCCCAATGTTGCAACATCTCTCTACCCTGGAAAACACAAGAGACTAACATTCAACATAGTTATACCCCGTAGTGCTTGAGGCATAGATTGGTGTGAGACGTAAAGTTATGAAAAAAAAAAAAACATTCAGAGTCGAGTTGCCTCTACAATGCAACTGGCAGGTACCATCATCTGCCACTCTTTCATGCAGTCATTATAATGTTATTCTATGGAATAGTTTTTCGTAAGGCAAGCAATGCATTATATGATTACACGTTGTGGGCCTCTCTCTCTCTCTCTCACCGTCCATGTGATATCTAACGTACATAATTCACACTGGATATATCTAATTGCCTGACACTGGAACCCACCATCAAGCAATTTTTTTTTTTTTATATTCTTTTATCGTCGAACGTATAGACATTTAACTCCTTTATTCACCCGAGCATATATATATATATATATATATATATATATATATATATATATATATATATATATATATATATATATAGGGGAGAAAGAATACTTCCCACGTATTCCCTGCGTTTTTCGTACAAGGCGACTAAAGGGGAGGGAGCGGGGGGGCTGGAAATCCTCCACTCTTGTTTTTGTTTTTTTCAATTTTCCAAAGAAGGAACAGAGAAGGGGGCCGGGTGAGGATATTCCCTCAGAAGCCTAGTACTCTGTTCTTAAAGCTACCTTGCTAACGCGAGAAATGGTGAATAGTTTGAAAGAAAAAAAAAATATATATATATATCTAACGTGATATCTAATGTACATAATTCACACTGGATATATCTAATTGCCTGACACTGGCACCCACCATCAAGCAATTTTTTTTTTCATATTCTTTTATCGTCGAACGTATAGACATTTAACTCCTTTATTCACCCGAGCATATATATATATATATATATATATATATATATATATATATATATATATAGGGGAGAAAGAATACTTCCCACGTATTCCCTGCGTTTCGTACAAGGCGACTAAAGGGGAGGGAGCGGGGGGGGCTGGAAATCCTCCACTCTTGTTTTTGTTTTTTTCAATTTTCCAAAAGAAGGAACAGAGAAGGGGGCCGGGTGAGGATATTCCCTCAGAAGCCCAGTACTCTGTTCTTAACGCTACCTTGCTAACGCGAGAAATGGCGAATAGTTTGAAAGAAAAAAAAAAAAATATATATATATATATATATATATATATATATATATATATATATATATTTCTTTTTTTTTTTTTTGGGACTATCTTAAGGAGGGTAAGGAAGTGCATTGAGAACTGTCGTGGTTAAATGAAAGTAGACTACTTGAGGTGGGTGATTGTTAGCGCTTGTGCACCTGGAAGTGAGAGGAGGGAAGAAGAAAGGAGATCTATTTGCGAACAGTTGGATGAGTGCTTCGGCAGTTTGGGTGCAAGGTATCGAATTCTGTTGCCAGAGAATCTTAATGCTAAATTACTAACTGTGACTATTAAGGAAATGATTAGGGAAGGGTTGGATTATCTAGGGTAAATGAAATAGGAAAGATCTTATAGAGTTGTGTGCTGAAAGGGAAATAATGACTGGGAATAACTGGTTTAAAAACGAGGCATACATTCGTTTACGCGGGTTTGTGGGGTTGGACGTAGTCAGGGATCAGTGTATTATGTGATACTTAACAAGATTTGCACAGGAGAGCTTGTTGCATGTGAAAGTGCTGAGAAGAGTGTTTGATCATGTCTTAGTGGAGGCGAATGATGGTCTCCGAAAAGGAGGAAATGACATGTGGAAGAGAGATAGCGAAAATGAGGGAGCTTGGGAAAGATGCCGAATATGTCAAGACAAGCCATGCAAGAGTCTCTGGTTTCTGGCTCTGGATTAAAGACTACGGTTATGGTACATTATACCTGATGGTTAGAGAATGGATATGTGCAAATGAGACCATTGTTCTTTTGTATCTGACGTTACCTCGCTTAGGTCGAAGAGGAGTCTAAGAATGACATACACACACACACACACACACTCATATATATATATATATATATATATATATATATATATATATATATATATATATATATATATATATATATATATATATATTCATATATATATATATACTATGTGTATGCGAGTATGCATAAGATGGTATAGGTAAGATGTTGGTGAACAAGTCCACAGTGATGATGATCCTCGGTGCCAGGCAGAGATGCGGCTCTCGTAAGATTTAGCGCTTCTGAGAATATCAAGAGCGAGATGAAGAGTATGCAAGAAGTAACAAATGAAAGGCTGACTCCTCATGAAAGGGACGCCGCAGAGAAAGTGACCTGCTGGTGGTCATTATAAGATAGGGCTGAGGAAAGATTAATGGTCCCAGTAACCTTAGCACTGTGGTATTTCCGCTCGGTGTTTGCCTGGTACAAGCGGAGGGGTGGATCTCATACGAACCCTTACGAGGCTCATACAGTGTAATGCATCGCATACAAACTTTTGCTCTTGGTTAATGATATCATCATAGTGTTGCAGTCTCATGGTTTACCCAACTGGTGACTCTTTTTGAGAACACTTTAAGGGTAGAAATGTCCAAGGCCTGACTGCCCCTTGTCCTCCGCCTTAAATCAAAGATGGGATTCCTATGGGATGAGAAACTTAAGTTATTCGTTAACCTTAGAGAAAAATGTTGATGTGTAGAATCATGGAAAGTTTATTGCACTGCGGTGTTATGCAGGCGTTGACGGAGCAGACAAGCCAGTCACTAATTCGATAAACCCGACCGTCTTTTGTCCACCTGACGAATCAGTCGGCGTTACCAGTGTTTTCCTTCTGGCCATTAATAGACGGACGAAACGTGTGTATGTTTAAGGTTTGCTGCACGCTCAGTGGATGACTGATATTCGTTTCTGGCGAGTCAAATGTCGCATTACCACTTTTCGGATGGACGTCCTCCGATGTGAAATGCGTCAAGTTTGTTTTCAGGCAGTTACATACAGAAGCATAACTTATCATAGAAATAACTGTAGTTTTGTGGCTGGTGTGTGTTCTTCAAATAAGCAAATGAATTACTGCATCAATATTATCATATCTCAACAGATTTGAAATACAGATCATACAAAAGATTAGTAAATACGTTTATACAGGTTCTTAAACAACGCAGCTTGTAATTCATGAAACAATACTTAAGAAACCCTTTTCTTACAACTCTGCTGACAGACTTGAGTCAATGGTCCTGCATCCTCTCACCTGACCCAGCTGTGACCTCCTTCTAGCCACGCCCACCACTCTCCCAGCAGAGGTCTGGGAAAGACAGCCCAAAACTGTGTGTGCATATGTAGGTAGATATTAAATAACAGTGAAAGTAGTCCCTTATGTTGCAACTCTCAACCTCGATAGGACAGCGAATTGACTCTTGGAAAGTAAGATAATGTATAATCATATCCTTTCACTCTTGCTTTATCTTTAGTATGCAAAGCAACAAGATAATCCTGCCGAGAAAATAATTTCCTGAGTTGGCGAGCCACTGCGAGAGCAGCCGACACAGACTTTGTTGTCATTAGATTTGCCAGGTCTCCCTCCCTGGGTCGGGCCGCTGCAGGTGAGCCTCGCTGAAATTGTACCTGCCTGAGAGCAAGGTATTGTGGGGCAGCGGTGGCTATGTTGGCCAGAGTAAAAACCACATGGAGGTGTTGTTCGGCTGGACCAGTCAGTACCATTTTCCTTTTAACATTTACAGGAAATTTTGCTTCTCATATCAGAGGTTCGATGCCTAATGATCGGCACTGTCGATCTGTCTTTTGATTGTCTTTTCGTAAATAACAGCTGAAGTTTCAACCTTTTCCAGATGTCCTTTATGATTTTTTTCTTGCTGTCGTTGTTTAGTAACTACTTAATTTCTATTTTGTTTTCCATTGTCGCCCTTCATGTTGGAAAAATGTATTTCCTTGCATCTGACGGTATAATCATTTCATAGTATCTATGTCCTCAGATAATTTTTTATTAATCGCACGTAATGCAAATCTTGATTATAACAAATGTGTTATAAAAAGAACATCATAGGAAGAAGATCTATAGGAAGTTCACAGCTCGAGGTGGGAACATCAGTTGAACTGAAACAATACATATGAAATGGACTTTTGAATTGTGACCTGGTACCCCACCACGTCCTGACATACCTGCCGACCTGTGTAATCTTGACCTGTGAAACTGTACTTCGTCATATCTCCGAACTGTGTTGTCTGAACCTGTGACCCAGCCTTCCGTCAAGCTATAGCCTGCCTGCCTACCTATGTAATCTCGTAAACTTTATCATTGCAATGCTACATGGACATACATCGTTGCATGAGATGTAAGATTTTGAACGGGGGAAAGACGCACAAATTAATTTCACATTTATTTTCGTAGAAAATATCATTAACTATAGTCAATATTACTTGTAAACGTAGAAAATGTTCTACGGTATACTGACTGGAAAGGAAGTGGCTATGGCTAAGCATTCTCTCTCTCTCTCTCTCTCTCTCTCTCTCTCTCTCTCTCTCTCTCTCTCTCTCTCTCTCTCTCTCTCTCTAGCTACATTTCAGGACTGAATGATGGAAAGTTACGAATATTTTATATTCTAACAAAAGGGTTGGTAGAACTTGTAAATGAAATAATCTAACTAATCTGTTATAATCATGAGGCCTATTCAGCGGGTCATCTGTTTGGATTTTATAAAGAAATTTCTACCAGACTTAAAATGAATATTTTGATATCTGTATCATATTCAAGTGAAACAGAATTAGTATTCAGAATGTCCATAGTCCTCTAATCCATGTAGATATTCTGAATTTCTGGATCACTGTATTTTGAAAGTAAAATACGATTCTCAGAAAAAATGAATTCTAAAGAGTAAGAAGGGCAGTGAATTGGCGACGAACCTGGACCTAAATGTCATGACCCTGAAAATCATTGGTTATTGAGAAATTCAGGATAAGATCTCCCTTCCAGAGGCAAATTGGCAACAAGTGTGGGTGGTTGGGAATACGTATATATGTCGGTTCAGGCGCAGAGGGTGTCAGTGTATTTCCGCACCAGACACCATGCAGACTGTGAGTATTGCACCATATGTGTCTGGTGACAAGCAAATAACAAATGCTTAAAATACGGTAACGGATTTTTTTCATCTTTCTGTGTGTGTGAATGTGTCTGTGTGTGTGAATGTGTCTGTGTGTGTGAATGTGTGTGTGTGTGTGTGTGTGTGTGTGTGTGTGTGTGTGTATGTTCATTGTGTTGATTCTTCACTTACATTTTCCTTCAGATATTTGGGACAGATTATCTTCGCCCATTTCTCTTTCGAAAACACATTCACAAGTCGTCCTATTAGTATTTTCTTCATCAGCTTTGGTCTCTTTTCCTTCCCTACACCATTCTTTAACCCACATCCATCCATTCAAAAACTAGGTGGCATTACCACAACCTGGTACATATGGTGACTGCTTCATTTCTAACTTTTCAAAATGGAACATATCATTCATAAGACAGACCTGATCCACCTGCAGTTGCATTGCATGATAAACACAGCATCAATATAATAATATACTTCACGATATCACATCATGTTCCTCTGTGATAGCATCAATATGATAATATACTTCACGATATCACATCATGTTCCTCTGTGATAGCATCAATATGATAATATACTTCACGATATCACATCATGTTCCTCTGTGATAGCATTTCTGTCTCGTTCTGCAGGTGATTCTCGCTATGTTGGCCGCATTGGCCGCTGCCGCCCCTCAATACGCCGCCCCTGACCCTCCTACTCGCTACAGTGACTCCTTTGAGGTGGTGCCCATCTTAAAGGATGAACGCGTCCTTGAGGACGACGGCAGGTACAGCTTCGACGTACAGACTGGCAACGGTATCTCGCTCTCTCAGTCTGGCTCTCCTGATGGTCCTGAGGGCGCCGTGGTCAAGGCTGGACAATACTCGTGAGTATTGTGAAGTCTGAGTTTTCAGGTTCTTCTTGGTTGATTTTGGCACTGGCTCGTATGTGAGAGTATATAACGTGTCTAAACCATTTCATATCCTTCCTCAGCTACACTGCTCCTGACGGCACTCCCGTCGTTGTGAAGTTCGTCGCCAACGAGAACGGCTACCAGCCTCAGTCTGACCTCCTGCCACAGGCTCCTGAGTTCCCCCACCCAATCCCTCAGTTTGTGCTGGACCAGATCGCAAAGGCTGCCGAGGAAGACGCCGCCATCGCCCGCGGCGAGTCCAGAGGACCCTCCGCCAGCTATAATGCTCCTCAGTAACCAGTCGAACTACTGTGAAATGTTCACATCGAAGTCCACTTTTTCAACGGATTAATATATGCAGTCTGTCACCGAACTGATTAAGCTGGTCTGTTTTACCGAACTGATTGAACTAGTCTGTGTTTATTTCTTTGTCATGTAAGTATTTATAGAATCAAAATAAAAACTTGAATTACTTAATGTCTCATTCATCATGCATTTCTTTTATTTGTAGCTGTATGTGACCTGTATGACATGAGGATAATAACCAATAATGGAATAAAAATTTCACAATACAGTACTGTTGTAAATTCCAATACTACTCAGTTAAATTTCCTACTTGGATTACAAACACACATACACACACACACACACACACACATACACACACACACATACACACACACACATACACTCATATTTCCTCAACTCTTAAAGACATTATGGCAGATGACCTTTCCTCTCTTCCTTCCCAACCTGCTCTAAATTTGGCTAATGTGAAGGACACTTATACCACACATCTCTCTAGAGTCTCAGGGATCTTTAAATGCTTTTCAGTAGTTGTCTTGCAAGTCTTTCAGTTGTGGCTTTACTAGTCTTCTCATCATTGTTTTGGCAGTCTTCCCTTGGTAGTCTTTGTGGTCGTCCCACTGTACTCTTGATGGTTATCCAGTCGTGGTCTTATCATTCATCATAAAATGGTCTCTGTAATTTTTCCAGCGTCTTTACCTGATTGTGGTACATTAGAAAAACATATTTTACTTAGTTCATCTTTGAGTTAGTGAGTTTTGTATGCAAACTTCGATAATATCAGCTTGTTGATGTCCCGTAACATGGAAACCCACGAAAGAAGGATTTACGTACCCTGACCTTCAGCATTGTCCCTCCAAACCCTTATTGGTTTTCATATCAGTTCTGAGCCAGGAGCTCTTGTTAGGGACATATAATCAAGAATCGATCTGGTGACACTTTCGAGATATTACCACATTAACTTGGATGAGACTTTGACAACACCATCGTATCATTACGTGCTATTGATAGGCCTTATAGATCATGAGTTCACAAACGTTTGAGACATTTCTAATGCTTGAAAACAGTCACCAACAAGATCTTTTACCTTCTTATCATTTTTAAAGTAAGTGCATTTGAAACCCTAACCAAAGCTTATGAATTTCGCCATGGACGAGGAAGTCTTCCAATCGATTACCATATGATAACAGCAGTACAGTGAAATGAGCAAGATAACTGTCATTGCCTTCACTACTTCTGCAATAGGCGATTTCGATTTAAACTTGCTCACAACACTGGACAAAGCTGTCCCCTGAGGTATGACTAGGATTGCTTCTGGGGAGATTTCCATCCTATCGGTTCGCTTGATGTATCATCGGTACACAAACCGGGATATAGGACCATAGACCTTAGTATATCTGTAACACCGAGAGGTATTAAAGGTATTAGAGTCATTTGTTATCCTTAGAATATGCTTTATCCTCCAGATGTTTCTTATCTCCATTGTTTTTACTTCATGAGTAGTTTGTCAACGTACAGACCTCTTTTTGCTTACCTTCAGCTCCCATTGGTACATTTTTTGTGAAATATCCACATTGGGTCGAGGATATATGATCCATAAGATTCTCTTGAGTAACTCGAGTAGCACCTTATACCCTGCCACTGGCGGACCTTTACAAAGACCTATCATCGCTGGCTGATTATCTTCCATAAAACCTTCAACATACGATAACACTCATGCCTATCATCATGGCATCAATATTCCTTTCTACAACGATATACATTTGTAGTTCCTAGTTCAGCACGTTTCACTATTGCCTTCAAGATGATAGTGTAACTGTTATGCTGAGTGAGGCTGAGTGGGTCTTTGATTTTTTAAGTTCTCGCTAACGTACAGATATGAGGACAAGGTTGATAATGATATCAGAGGTGAATTCTTAGCAGCGCCTTATCTAGAAAGTTTATTGTATAAGACTGTTAATAAAGGTCTCTCCTGCAAGGTTTAGTGTTCAAATACAAGACCATACAAGCCGGGATGAGGCAAACCGATTCCCCATAATATCACTTTACTGTGATGACCACCATGGAGAGAGAGAGAGAGAGAGAGAGAGAGAGAGAGAGAGAGAGAGAGAGAGAGAGAGAGAGAGAGAGAGAGAGAGAGTTTGTTTGCTTAATGGTTTGCTTAATGTAATGGGTTTCTTATCCTTGTTTCCCATACAAACAAGTATCGTAACATGAATTCAGCTGATGTTGATGGAGGTAATAGTCACACAACTTGAGTTTTAGCGTTCATCATTTCATCAAGCTTGCGGATGAATTCGGACTTAATCATGATGAATATACCTCTGAGTTGTGATCAATGGACTAGCCTTGAAAGCAAGATAACCTGGGATCGATTTCCATGCCGAGCAAAAACTCTAGGTACGTTCCCTAAGCCAGACTTCCTCCTTTCACTTTTCGATATGGAGGTAACAGGAGCTTAGATAATCGGCGAGACTCTGTCTGGATGAGAATTTGGACTTTTGGAATGGGCTGGTAGTGAGGAGCAGCTCTTGGCCTGAAATTGTTTGACGAACGAAAGTCCTCCATTTCCTGTAGCTTCCGGCTTGTGTCAGTATGTTTAAAAAGAAAGGGAAGATAAATTCCTGCAGGTCATATATCATGTAGTCGCAAACAACATCAAAAGCTACAGGAGGTAAGAAATTACAAAAAGAATGAAGCTTGAAATTTTATTATGCATTACATAACAAATAGAAATATATAAATAAACATTCCCTCTTACATCTAGAGAAATCCTAAAACTTGATTTGCTTCAAACAAGAGACTTCTATGCAGGCATCTCAACTTCAACATCAGGAAGACATCTACTAAGGAGCGCCATAGCTGCCGGAAGGTACGGATCCCTTCCCACGGGCGCGGGCAGCGTCTTCCTCAGCAGCGAAGGCAATCTGGTCCAGCACGAACTGAGGGATTGGGTGGGGGAACGGGGGAGCCACTGGCAGGACGTCGGACTGAGGCTGGAAGCCGTTTTCGTTGGCGACGAATGTCACAACGACGGGAGTGCCTTCAGGAGAAGTGTATCTGTGGAGAGAGAGAGAAGGAAGAAAAGAATAAGGGTATCGCACACAGGAGGATATATCCACGTCTTACCAAGGAAGGATAAACTAATCGATACTCCAAAATAGAGGAATCAATATACTTACGAGAATTGTCCAGACTTGATCACAGAACCCTCAGGGCCGTCGGGAGAACCGGACTGAGACAGTTCGATGCCGTTGCCAGTCTTTACTTCGAAGTGGTACCTCCCGTCATCTTCCTGGATGCGGTCGTCCGACACGATGGGAATCACTTCCCTTGAGGTTTCATAACGACTTGGAGGGTCAGGGGCTGCGTACTGGGGGGCGGCGGTGGCCACGGCGGCCAGCACGGCAAGGACGACCTGTGAAACACACCAAAGATAGTGGGGCTTAGTACGATGGAACATGTTGAGAATAAAGCTGAATATTCCATGGCAAACGTACGTAAATAGTTGTACTGCTTTACCATAACATTATTATCCTCTAAAACTACAAAGGATTCGTCTGCTCCACCCTAAACTATGCCTCACCTATCTGGGGATTTTCAAAGGCAAATTTTACAAAGCTGCAAACCACGTAAAACAGAGCGCTTACTTCACACTTCAGCAAGCTATACTTACAGATCTCCCTCACAATAGCAAGCACAGCATTGGCAAAATATATATAAACCGTAAGAATTCGATAAGCCATAGATGATACGCTATCCCAGCCCAGTCCACCAGACATACACCTGTCTAAACCTACACTCCTCAGGCATGTGTGAGTTACACTTTCTCGTCTGTCATCTGGACACTACCAGTTTCTCAAAAATTACAAACACTAAATCATCATATCACAAGATCCCTCATGCTTAGATTGCGTATATCATATACTGAATACACTGAACACTGTCCTCCACTCACTCTGCACAGACATACACGCAACGTCATCACACTCTTTGACCTGTGGTCCCGCCCACCGAGCGTGAGACGTGACCGGTTTACTGAAGACTGCAGGGGTCCTATGGTACTAGGGTATCCTGGGTCAGAAAGGCAATACACACACACACACACACACACACACACACACACATATATATATATATATATATATATATATATATATATATATATATATATATATATATATATATATATATATATATATATATATATATATATATATATATATCACTTTTTCTATGTAGAACCAACTATTCAAATACTCACAAGCATCATGATGGTTGTTGTGGTTGCAGACTGATGCATGCAGGACCCAAGTAAACGTATATATAGTGTCTAGCCACCCACAAGCGGTTGCCACTTGCTGCCTATGAAGTAACCTTTGTCCTATATTTCCCAATGATATCATATTTTCAAGGTCAGGTCACAACAGGTCATATGTCTCGCCCACACTATTGCCTTTCAACTCAAAATTGTACATTCATTGCAACAGCAGACATATTCAGTCTAAAGGATAATCTTACAGGAAGAAATTCTTGTATTAAGATTTCTCGATATCCCCAGTAAAGTCCAATGAATAAAAATGGCTATGGCCAGACTACTGTAGTACAGTCTCTATATCGATCATAGCAACTACCCATTTAATGGGTTTTTATTTGGGTTTAAATAGACCATAACAGTGTGCATACAGGATAATAACACTATATCGTTCAATTTTAGAAGTAAACATTATGTAAGCCTGATAATCCTTTCTAGCAATATATATATAGATATATATATTTATACATATGTGTGTATATATATATGGCTGAGAAGGATACTAAGATATTAGATATTTTCATTAAACCATTTGGAGTTATGATCCTACATAGCCCACAGTTAGTACACTGGCTCAAACGAATGGCATGGAAAAATATTTTTGTATGATAAAATTTCAAGTAGGGATCTGTCAAATACATCTGTGACATAAGATGCTCTCCTAGAACTTCTGTTGTTGTAGATCACATCAAAGATTTCTAAAAAGTATATGCACTTTGAACTACCTACGGCATGTATAGCAAAAGAACCCTACTTGCAAAAGTTTCAGAATCTGGTTATACTCTTTTTCATGTTTCACCTGAACCTATCAAATCCATATAGATTATACGAGATCGATTGTTCATTCAGTTATTATATCTGCCATTTCTTAAAAAAGGTATTGTTTTGTTAAGCTACTTAGTCTATTTCCACTTAACTTCATGCAAGAGTAACCTAATCAATGCTGGTAGGATTATGGGAAAGACTTTTTACAACACTTACCTTGAGATAGGGAGTTTTTCGCATATTTATAATATTCAAATATAACATTAAGGTTTACTTTCACCTGACTTTTTCTATGAAATTGTGTGTACACGGCAACGAAAAACTCACTTTCTATTTTCTCTTTAGAGACACGTTGAAAAAAATCTGGTTTTCGTCTAAATAGATCGATGAGGATGAATTGTACCTTGTTTTTTGAAAACACATGAAATATTCTCACACATACATCAACAGGAACTAGTTCATGCGCGCACACAAACACACACACACACACACACACACACACTCTCTGTATAAGTATATATATATATATATATATATATATATATATATATATATATATATATATATATATATATTCCGAATATCAAGTACAAATCTGATAAGTGCTTGAAGATCTTTATGGTAGCTCCTAACATAAATTCATTTATATACCATATAGATAATCGATCATATATATATATATATATATATATATATATATATATATATATATATATATATATATATATATATATATATATATATATATAAAGAAAAAGTCGTCCTGCCATACGAGGTCATCATGGTTTACAGGAATTCTTGAGACAAAATTCACATTTTTTCATTTACTTTCGCGATGAACTGTGGCCTCAATTCTCGTCACTTGACCCTCTGCCTATCACTTCCTTAATATTCCCACCTCTGCACGCCAACGCCCATAGTATATCATCCCCTGTACCCTGCCACAGTCATATTTCTTCACCTTTTTCACTGCTATCAGCATTACACTGGATACCTAAGTTTATTTTTACCTTATGTGGTTTGATGTAGCTGAGTACCCAGGTCAGTCCCTTGCATAAGGTACAAGCGAGGGGTTCATTTAGTTGTTTCATCCTTTCATTAAATAAGAAAGTTATATTCAGATCAATAAGACTTCGTAGGAGCTGTTTCATTACGAAGCCAGACTCACCTGACTGACATTAGGTATACAGGGACAATGAATGATCTTCAAGGAAGTCGTAATTCTCGGTACCAGATCTTCACAGGAAGGCCTCGATTTTACTGCGGGATGGCGTTGTCATTTTTACTTTTGGCCTCACTTTAGTAGATGTCATTCGTTGGGGCACTACGCTCAGCCGTAGTTTACCTAGTATCAACATTTTCCATTCAGATTTGTTTAAACTATAGCAATACGTCAAATAAAATCAGGCTTTTACAGTCGATAATTCAGTCTTACTCTGTGCAACACCGCTCCATTCAGTTCAGACCATGTCACTTGCTGCTCCCACTTTACCACACTCGAGTTACCTCCCTAACCCGTGGTGGATGAATGGAACATATTGCCTGAGGGCATGGTTGATGCAGACAGTATACATAAACCTAAAGGGTTTTATGAAGGTTGAAAATGTTCGAGAGATGGGGCCCCACGTAAGTAAAACACCCTACCCGAACAGCACAAATAGGCAAGTACAATTAGGTAATCACCTACCCTCTGGCACCAGACTCACTCTTTATATTCACCATTAGGAAAAGAACAGCTATTTTTGTTTCGTTAAGCTGCTGTCATCATTCCTGTTATCCTATAAATGATGAATTTAATGAATTTCTTGTCCATATTTCAGACAATTTGCAAAAAAAACAAACTAAGAAAATACAGAAATGAGAAAAAACAAAAACAGCAGTTGGGAATTTATTTCATGTATTGTGTAGAAAACAAATGCAGATAAATATAGATGCATTTCAATAAGTTAGAAATGTAAGGTATAAGATAATGATGCAGGGTTGTTGTTACACTAGTTGGACATCTAGGGAGCTCCATAGCTGCCGGAGGGTGCGGATGACTTGCCGCGGGCGCGGGCGGCGTCCTCTGCAGCAGCGAAGGCGATCTGGTCCAGCACGAACTGAGGGATTGGGTGGGGGAACTCGGGAGCCACTGGCAGGAGGTCAGACTGAGGCTGGTAGCCGTTCTCATCGGCGACGAACTTCACGTGGACAGGAGTGCCGTCAGGAGCAGTGTAGCTGTTGACAAATGTTATGTATCAAAGAAATACAGTGTAGTTCTGCATCTTTAGATGATAGTGTAAGAATGATGATATATCATGACATTCACATATATAGTACTCACGAGAATTGTCCAGCCTTGACCACAGCGCCAGTGGCGGTGCTAGGAGAGCCGGACTGAGACAAGATGATGCCATTGCCGGTCTCCACGTCCACGCTGTACCTGCCGTCGTCTTCACGGATGCGCTCGTCCTTCAAGATGGGCACCACCTCACGGGACTCGTAACGAGGAGCTCTTGGGGCTTCATACTGAGGGGCGGCGGTGGCCAGGGCGGCCAACATTGCGAGGATTACCTGAAGATCAGAAATGAATGACGGTAGTGGACACAAGAGGCTGTCTGTGGATCACGCTCCTATATCTATGAATAATTTACCTATCGAGTTATCTCTTTCGAAGGCGATTGACTTCCTTTCGTTGTCCATTCGGCTGTTTACCAACCAAAAATATACTTTATGCAAGTCTCGGGTTTTGATATTTTCTTAACGACTCAGATTAAGGAAGAGCTTTATCGAGACTTTACGATAGTGTCTTAATCTTCTACTAACACGAAGAAATAAAGATTGAACACAAAGGAAATTCATATATATATATATTAGTATCACATTTTTCTGGCTTTCCATCCAGGCATAAGAGTGATACAGTGGATCTACTCACGACCTTCATGATGATGTGTGCAGTGCAGGACTGGTGCCTAGTGTTTTCCTGGGTCGGCATATATATAGTCCCCAGCCGCCGGCACTCGGGTTGCCAGTTTCACTTTGGAAGGCAACTTTTTACACCAGAATTTCCAACGAACTTGATTTTCACGGTTCCGAGAGCAAAGCTTGCGTGTTTGAGCTGCACATTATCTTCCATTCCCCTTTGATTAACATTTCCGTTACATCACTATGGCCCTCTTGCTCTGGAAATGTCACTAGTTAGATTGGCTCCTGAAACATAATAGTCTGTCGACAATGTATGATTTACATTTTTCCCTTTTTTTCAGCACAAAATTGTCGTAAGCACTATTATGAATACAGAAGAAATATGTACAAGTAAATGTGAACACCACTACTTCAAGAGGATGAATATCATTGCACGAAAGAATGTGATGAGGAATTTTGTTCAGCACAAGATCAATGTAATGTGAGTCCTGCTATTTGATGAACTTTAGGTATAACTAAAATAGAAATATTCTTAGATTCATAAATTCTATATATATATATATATATATATATATATATATATATATATATATATATATATATATATATATATATATATGAATTAGGTGTAATTACATCATGATACAGACTACTCCAATAATCTTCACGTAGCTGCAAAATGGTGTTTGTGAAAATTTTCTCACGTTGGCTTATCATTCCTCTCACAGAACAAATATACACAGACCACAGGAGGGTTGACCGTAATGATGCCTCTGTCTTCCCTCGATCTGTGGAATCCTCTTCTTCCTCCTATTGTCTTCTTCCTCTTCCTTGAACCTTTCTACTTTTATGGGTCAGGCCTACAGACACCTGCAGAACATTGGTTAATGTCTACATTCTTTTGCTCTTTATTTCTTTCATCTGGGATGACCTTTGATTTGGGCATGTTTTGTCTGTGTCATCTCTGTCTTTAAAGAATTGTAGATACATATACATGTATATAGGTGTGTGTGTGTGTGTGTGTGTGTGTGTGTGTGTGTGTGTGTGCAACAGATCATCTTATTGATATTGGAACAGAAATACGTCACTGGTCCAATTACTGCCTCGAGTCGTGCTGTTGCGTCACCTCCAACACACGTAGACTCTTTCATTCCCCCGTCGCTGACCCAACTCTCGAGTGTTTCATTCTTTATCACCAAGTGTGTAATGACTTAAAGTGTTGAACTGTGAGCCATTATTATCTAGAACGTTTACCTTGTATTGCATTTTTTTTTTTTTCTTAACCAAGATGATCGTGATGTGTCAGATGTCACTAAATATCAAAACTATTCAACTTCTTGGAAGTCTTTGAGAATAAGTACATTATGATTAAGAACTCTATCCTCGCTGTTCCTAAGAAACAATATTTCAAATCCACAGTTTGAAACTACATTATTTTACTTAACTTTACTAGGAGTAAGTTTGTAAAAGGTTTAACAGAACGCGTTCTTGAAATGTCTCTGTATTCTCCTCTGCTATCTGCACATCTAAACACCCAAAAGACCA
This sequence comes from Panulirus ornatus, assembly GCF_036320965.1. Taxonomy (NCBI): domain Eukaryota; kingdom Metazoa; phylum Arthropoda; class Malacostraca; order Decapoda; family Palinuridae; genus Panulirus; species Panulirus ornatus. The sequence goes on from NC_092292.1 coordinate 20,101,705, forward strand.
TCTACACATACATTGTGGATATCCACAATGAAAAGATTCAAACTCAATATTTATGGTTTTCACCCAACGGCTTATGGTTGCCAGTAATTCTTTTTAGCCAACTTTTTCTCACGCTTTCACAGTCATGAAATACAAGGTCAAGACGTCTGGTTACATAATTACAATCCGAATATTACCAAAGCAAAGAGTCAGATTCACTTGCTCGATACACTTCAGGTGGTGTTTCGAAACATTCCGACGTGAGACAGCCTTAGAGACTGCAAGGTGAGTCATCCCCTTTCACATGAACAATCATCTTTTTACACTGGTGAAGCTTCAGACACTTGGCTTGCTTTTCAATTACGTCGGTCTGATAAAGGCAAGGATGATAGATTAAAATATATGTTACTCTAATTAATAATGGGGGGATGGTTCAACTATACTACTTCGACACACGATGAAAGAATGTGAAGCAAGTATCAAGCTTTACTTTCATTTAGCATTCTTTGGATATGATGATACTCTCTTTCTTATGTATGTATATATATATGTATATATATATATATATATATATATATATATATATATATATATATATATATATATATATATATATATATATATATATATATATATATATATATATATATATATACACACACAAGTCGTAATATTTAGGTTATCTCCTAGTGTTTGAAAAAATAGTCTTCCAATTTTCGTAAGATGTTGTGTTTAAGTTGCAGGAAGTGAATGGTTCTATTAGGAATGTAAAACAGCTTTCAGGAGTTATGGTGTACTTTTGAGCCGCGCTGTAAGGGGTCTTGCGGAAAACTAATGAAATGTGTAGTGAATATTGTTTGGGACAATGTTTATCCATCTATCTATCTATCTATCTCTCAATCAATCAATAGATAAATCTTTCTATTCATTCGTCTATCTTTTATTTCTTTTTACGTTGGAGGTTTCAGTTGCGGAGAAAAGTCCACAACAAGGCCGGGCCTTATATGAAATATATTGAGGTTAATGAAAGGGAATAATACGAGAGAAGGAAAAATGTTCACGAATTTTGGGGAAATGAAAAACTTAATTTTTCAGAATGTGCCGGGTCATACGTATTAGGAGATAAATGAGAGGGTAGAGAGTTCCAAAGCTTCGAGGTGCAAGAAGAGAACAATTATCAAAGTGGCCCACATTGAGTAGCCAAATTTTTCCATGAGGTTTCACATCATTCCCAAGTTTCATGGTAAGTTTGAGGAGCTTAAAGTTTCTAAAATCAATGACTCACTCATATATGCACATCTTATTCATTTTCTTCACACATGAAGAGGACTCTCTTAGAACACCAAGATCTTTATTCACACCACCTTCACATCTGATCTGGTGACAAATTTCTTTTCTGAGCAGTAGAAATACCTACTGATATTACTCATTAGAAATGGATCTGAAGGCAATGTTCTACATTAACGTTCCACTGATGTGTGTTGGAAGATGTCGCAAGGAAACGTAGGAAAAAATATGTAGATCAACCAGTAAGATACATTTATTACGAGCAAAGTAGGTTGGCTGTACCTGATGAGATGGAGACCAGTTAAAGATATTGGCTGTATGAAAGAATTTTGCTTTTCATAATTCATCTGTTTGTTGTTCTTCTCTCGTGTTTCTGATGTCATCCATAGTCAAAATCCAGCCTTGAAATAGTCTGTTACATTTCTTTGTAAAATGTTGAGGAATCTTCGTCATACTGTGTGATTTGTGTCAATAAATGATTCGGTGGAGATGAACTGAAGTCTCTGTAAGAGAATTTAAGATCATAGCAACCGTGAGGTTGCTGATATATATATATATATATATATAAGTTTGAAATAACGAAAAAAGTTTCCTGCAGTATGCTTTCAGAATCATTAAAAAGACTAGAGGGTACAAGTTCACTTTTCTTCGATTGCCAGATCAGCCAAGATGACACAAATTGCAACAATAGCCACTTGGTCCATCCTGGCCTTGAAATACCGACTGGGGGAATTCTGAGCATACTGCCAGGAGGTCACGTGTGAGAATGCCGTTTGGGGCAGTGTGGCTGTAGAGAGTCAGACGTTTATCCCATTTGTTCAAGATGTTCCTACATCATTCATAGTAATATTATAACAAATAGACATACGAGAACATCTATCAGATTCACTCGTAATGGCCTCCCTTGACTCCACTGCATTATACATGATGGCTCCCTCACGATGTAGACCTTGATTTGGTCTAAATGCTATGCATGATTATACGTGATCTTCTACATGGACCGACTGCTCATTACTCACAGCTCATCATGAGCTCAATAATTATGCCCAAGGAGGCAAGACATGACACTGACCACATCACTCCCGTGTGAGTCAAGGTTAGGAACTATTGCTCTCATAGATTCACCTACCTATGTGGCCTTTATATATATATATATATATATATATATATATATATATATATATATATATATATATATATATATATATATATATATATATATATATATATATATATATATATATATATATATATATATATATATATATATGATTTCATAATCACACTCCCTAAGTTGTTCAAACTGCACTGGTGAAGAATGCATACATATAATATATGACAGTAACTGCAGGGCTTGTTGAGCTGGCCTGGACCAAGCATATCTGTGCATTTCTTAGAGCCATCCATCAGAATACAAACCTTTGTTATTAGCAAGGTCATCCAGTATATCATGTACCTAAATTTCTTCAGGTCTACATTCCTCAGCTTCATGAAGCAAGCTGGCTGTGTGATTCACACAGATACGAGTTTTTTGAAAATCGAAGACCCTCATACCACAGCGTATCTCCTCCCATCCATCGTGTCGTCAACATTATGGTGTAATGATCCATAACATTATCCCATAGACAATAATCTCTACTCCACAGCTGACCATAGATAGCCACTTCATACCCCGCTCTCTGTAGCAAGTGATCAGCCATGGGCCTTTGTCTAAGGTAACTATTTTCTCACCACATTCCATTTGAGTCATCAGTAAACTCACTTTAGCCTGAAATATGTCGTCATTATTCGTCTGATTAAACGTATATTCTATTGTTTTCGTCTCACGATACGTTATGCTTCATATTCCAGCGCAACTGTTCCACTGACGACGTCAAAATACAGAGTTGTTAAATGGACAAAGTAGTTCGTAGAGACAAGCTTAGCTCCAGACAGAACGGCAGACTGGATGGGAGAGACTGTATCGTGCATGAGAGAGTCCTACCTTATATTTCACTCCTTTCATGGTCGAGTCACTCTCAGCTTCTCCAGGTCCACTGAACAGAGAGAGAGAGAGAGAGAGAGAGAGAGAGAGAGAGAGAGAGAGAGAGAGAGAGAGAGAGAGAGAGAGAGAGAGAGAGAGAGAGAGAGAGATTACTGCATCCAGTATCGAGTGTCACACTGGTCTACTTATCACAGAAAATGTCAGTAAGGTCCAGGATAATTAAAATTGCTGCCCGACGTCGACCATCTCCTCCGCGGGGGAGGTCACCCACCCGTTGCACGACCAGTTGCAGGTCATGGGTCGCCGGGCACTCTGGTCAGGGTTGCCAGACAAGAGTGAGATGGACTTCCGTACATTTATCCGTGCAAGTGTTCACGTTTTCGTACGGCACCGCCACATGACACACACGCACACACACACACACACACACACACACACACACATACACAAAGCACACACAGGAAGACAGGCGGATACACACTCGACATGAATCATCACGGGCCCGCAATGATTCAGACCTGCATGGGTTCAAATCCTGGGCGTGGTACTCGACCCACACCCTACCCAGGTGTTCATCTACCCCTCCAGGCTGATCGATGAGTGGGTACCTGGCTTAGGCTAAGATGTGTGTGTGTAGGTGTGTGTGTGTGTGTGTGTGTGTGTGTGTGTGTGTGTGTATACATGTAAATAGAACACGTAAGTATGTCTCCTATACTGTCTGTGCTCTGTGCTGAATATGATGACAATCTGGTCACACGATCGAAAAAAAACAAGAAAAGATGCCTGGCCTAATGACCTGTTATATAAGTCGGTCGCCTTAACCATTTAACTGATACTTTTCATCCTGAGACTGTCACATACATCCTTCATGGGAGGCAAAATGTCTCATCCACGAGCCAGAATAGAAGCATCCAGTGTTGAAAACCGACCTGAACTGGATATTCAGTGAACCATATATGACACATAACCCGAGAGTTAAATATTCCTGAATGTGTCGTGACGCAGGAGAGACATTAACTGATTCAGTAAGTGAAAAACAAGACCACATTACGATGTATCATGTAACATACGACAGCATGAAAGTGTCATCAGATACCAGTAGAAGCACAGAGTTAATGATGAGGAATATCCTTCCGTCCACAAGGACGGAGGAGGAAGCCAACAATGGTACTCCCACAGAGATCGTGAGGTAATCATACATATAATTGATAGATTGCTAACCTGAAATTGCCGTCGAAAACATAACTCTGATTCAAAACCGTAGCTCAGTTAATGTGAAAGGTGTGAAACATTACCGTGAAACATGAGTGCTAAAACGTGGATAACTTTCATTGATTCAGTGAATATGAACTTGAATGACGGTGTGAAGGATTCGCAACAGACAACTGTTTAAGTAGATAATATATTTGATTCTTTTTCTATTTGTTTAGATTTTCAAAATAAGATTAGCAATGATGAAATTCATCCTGAACCTACTCAATCATAATGGTCTTATTAACGTTTAAGTTGGGTAAGTCTGATATCATTAGGTCCCACAGTAATGAAGTTAATGATTTTGTAAATGTATCATTAGCACTTTGAATCATACAGAACCTCTTCAAACGTGCTACAAGATATATATTTCATATTTCCTAAATCATATTCCAATGATGATAGACATCCGCTTATAAACATAAATTGTTGTCTTAATGTCATGTTCATACCAGTTTATATATAGAGCGAATGTATGAATGGCACGGGAAATCTCTTTACTTGAACATTATTTCCTCTGCAGTTTAACAGTGGATGAATCACTTAACATGACTATCTTAAAGTCGTCTGCAAAAACCAGTACATAAAACTGCTGGCATTTGTGTAGTCAGCAACGACTTTATGTTCAGAGTTATGCAGAGGCGGATTGAGGATGTCTTACACGTTTGAAGGTAATAACACAAAGATACAGAATTATGTGTTTATATTTTCGCATGAGAAAAATATCAGTATAAATAAATAACACTCCAATACATTCTTGATATTTGACTTTTAAGTGGGATGGTACTTTTTGTTCTTTATCGAGAGTCCACTAGGGTGCACCGTAGCTGCCAGAGGACGCGGAGACCTTTCCATGGGCGCGGGCAGCGTCCTCCTCAGCGGCGAAGGCGATCTGGTCCAGCACGAACTGAGGGATTGGGTGGGGGAACGCTGGAGCCACTGGCAGGAGGTCAGACTGAGGCTGGTAGCCGTTCTCATCGGCGACGAATATCAACTTGACTGGTGTACCGTCAGGAGCAGTGTAGCTGTGGAGAAACACATCATGTATTCCATAAGTTTAGAATATTCATATAACATCTGAGGCAAGAATTTAACCAACAGAAATACCAAAATATTTACAGTACTTACGAAAATTGTCCAGACGTGGCCACAGCGCCTGTGGGACCAGCAGGAGAGCCGGACTGAGACCAGAGGACGCCGTCGCCTGTCTCCAAGTCAAGACTGTACTTGCCATAGTCCCCAAGAACAAAGTCCTGTCTCAGAATGGGCACCTCGACGCTGGAGGAGGAGGAGTCGTAATTCTGAGGGGCGGCGGTAGCCACTACGGCCAAGGCGGCGAGAATCACCTGCAGTAACAGACACGGAGCGTTCGTTAGTGGGTCTGCCATCTGACTAGACTTCTGAAGTTGAATGTCAAGGTCGTTATGTATTCTTTCATGCTGTATACCTCACAATATAACTCTACTTTTACCCTCTGTCTATCAAGTGACTATATCCCGATATATGCTATACACACACGGGGATGTATAAACTTAGATATGGGATATAAACATATTTGCATCACTGATGAAAACTTCTCGTGACTTGGAGCCACAAGTTTATGTAACGTTATTGAATAACCAACTTATGCACACTAAAAGTCACTTTATCAATTATTGTTGATATCTCTGCATATATGTTTATATATCTGTGTATTAGACACTATGTGAGTTTTCCCCAGATTATCTACACATGCAGTACATGCTATGAATATCATTATAAATAGGAATATCCTTATCTCTCTCCAACAAAGAAATAACTTCTTCCTGAGTCACTTACAAACTTCATGTTGGATAGTGGTGGGTGGAATGACGGTTCTGCCACCTAAGCCACCGACTTTATAGCAACAACCGACACGCAGACGCCTGCTACGGACACCGTGAAAGACAACTTTCTGGTTGAAAGTTTTGCCGCTGGCACTCGGCTTCGAGGTCATACTGTATGGAACAAGTTTTTGATCCACGTGTTGCCCTCCTTTACCTTTGGTTTTGCCGGTCTTCGCCTGCAGGTGGTTACGCCACAGGTGAGAAGCAACCGGTGGGGTTGTATTATCGTTAGTGACCGGAGAGGAGTAGTCTCGTCGAAAACCTCACCCTAAAAGGAGTTCAAAAGATCCTGGGTTCAAGTCCTGGCTGCTGGAGAGCATTATGCTTTCCATATTCGTATATATATATATATATATATATATATATATATATATATATATATATGTATATATTATCTACTCAGGCTAGTGAATAGATATCTAAATGCCCCTGATGGCGTATCTTGCCTGCACAAGTGGTCAAATCCATTGTTCATTTATGCTCTACGTATCAAAGAAAACGGGACATTGATGCCAAAGTTAACTTGTTCTTGTTTCCGTGGGTGACCGTCTCTCCTAGAGGAAAGGTCGCTTAGCTGCCAGGCCAGACCCAGGCCAAGGTTAGTCATGCACAATGTACATGTCATGGGTTCGTCTCCTGCTCTCAGAAGTGTACATACCTGCTCATTCTATGTTCATAACATGAACTCAAAACAAAAGGTAATGTGTTACACTGTCGCTTCGACAAGTTCTGCCTTCTTGGTCAACACGACAATGAATATAACGCATTTAAAGGAAAAAGTTATGTATTTGGTGGGGTAATCATACAATATGTTGTAGAATTACCTCACGAAATGCATAACTCTTTCATTTAAATGCATTATATTCATTGACCATTTTCGTACATTTTTGTGTAAGTAGTTTATGATGTCTAGAAAGGTATGGTGGTAATTATACCTTATTGGAAGATATCTTTCAGTGATCAAATCAAATAACTGAATCAACATTAATATTAGCTTGATTTCTTTTTGTCGCTCGTGGGATTTGTATCTACGTATGTGGTTCAACTAAATGGGTTCTCCTTCTTTGGGTATTTAAAGATCAATAACTACGAGTTTCAGATTTAGAATGAATCATGACAATCAGCATCGAATATCTTATTATCTGACAGCGACTGATGATGTGAAAGGACACAAGACGGGATACAGTTTCTTCAGCTTTCGAAAGACAAGTCTACCCCATACCTATTTGTCAATCGTCAGTTCCCAAGTCAATCTTCACAGTTCGTTCCTGTCCTTCTGTTCTGTATTTTCTTCAACTTCTGACAGTGCCTTTCCTCTACTTTCAAACGGGTCTAGATACCCTTGATCCGTTTCATTCAAGGATATCCTGCTGAATATATTCCTTAGGTAATCCAGTTCAAGCAGTTCTTGGCATATCTCATGTCTTCCATTAGTTGTACATGACCATACTGCCATAGCTTGCTCTTTTCAGTTATACCTAACACAGATGTAACGTTTGAATCCTCTCTTATCTTGAAGTTTTTCATCTTATCCATTCTTGTATCTTCTCTGATTAACCACAGTTCTCTCACTTCGGCAGCTTGGATTTGAAATCTTATTTTGGTAGTGAGTGACCCATGTTTCAGATCCATAATTTGGATGGGTCCTGGTGTAGTGTGTTTTGCATTTCGATGGGAGAGTTTTATCTCAGCATAAACTTACTGACTCTTGCTTTGCATTTGATAATTCTGATGTTATTTCCATTTGCTGCAGGATTTCCAACATTAATGATCAAGTTCACTTGTAGTTTCTTATCTAGATGTCTTTACAGACTTTTCTTTTTCTTAGAATATCTATCACTGTCATTATACTTTTACTGATTTTCATAACGTTTCTGTTCAAACAATTTGACCATCTGTCCATTGCGTCCTGAAAGCCTATCTTACTTGCAATCATATTAGCTACGTCATCAACATATGCCAATGTTGCCTTTTTATCTTTTCTTACGCATATATATTCTTAGACATTTCTCGAAAAATGTGTTGAATGAAAGATGGGACAGTACTCCCTGTCTGACTCCTGGTTTTACTTCAAACCACTCACTGTCAGTCTCCACATCCTTGACTTTATACCCTTAAGGATAGTATAAACATTTCTAGATTAGGAGGGAAAATATGTTCAGGGCAAGAAAAAGAATGGAATGAGGAGGGGAGAGAAAGTGACATGAGGGATGGCATGAGAGGTGAAGGAAGATCATTTATGGATAGAAAGAAAGTAGGCTACGGGAAAGAACCTTGAGGGACACCGCTGCTCAAAGACTGAGATCAAAAAGTCGCTATTACCGTGATTGTATAGCTAGAAGGGAAGCATTGTAGTAACAGAAAGAGGAAAACCAAAAAATGTCAAGTAAAGAAGTTCATAAGGCAAAGACTTATGCCACAACCTGACATTGCTTTGAGATTTCGTGTACCACGACGAGAGATTCATCTACATCCCTAATGGCGATAGATTTGAAAACAGAAAAAGTAATACATCTGCTGATAATAAAACAAAATATAGTGATGCATATTTTTTTTTAATTTTCTCATAAAATATATGAATGGGAATAAATAGTATTATCTACAATAGGTTTGTAACATTTAACCTTCCAGAAGACATTCAATCCTTCATCATTGACTAAGCTTCCTATGGAGCATCGTATCTCTTGGAGGGTCCCTCACGGGCGCGTCTGGCGTCCTCCTCAGCAGCGAAGGCGATCTGGTCCAGCACGAACTGAGGGATTTCGTGGGGGAACTCGGGAGCCACTGGCAGGTGGTCAGACTCAGGCTGGTAGCCGTTCTCGTCGGCGACGTACTTGACAACGACGTCAGTGCCGTCGGGAGCAACGTAACTGTGGAGAGGAAATATGTATCTCACGAAGTAAAGATTCCTCTGTATCACATTAGGCACAGATTTGACAGAAATAGGAAAACAATTACAATACTTACGAGTATTGTCCAGCCACGACCACGGAGCCATCGGGGCCGCTGGCAGAGCCGGACCCTGACACAGCGATGTCGTTGCCAGTCTCTACTTCCAGGTTGTAATTGCCGTCGTCATCAGCATTAAATTCGTGTTTCAGGATGGGTACCTCTTCCAAGGAGTCATGGCGAGCCGAAGGGGCTTCGTAGAGGCTGCTGGCTGAGGCCACAGCGACCAGCACGGAGAGGACCACCTGTCCAAGAAACATGCCACAGTGAGAGTTTGTTTCACATTATCCGGAAGTTTGATAACAAATTACGTCAACTTTCAAGGTAACATATTCTACTGTAGAACGTATCTCACGTTAGAGACCATTTACCTTCAAAGCCGTCATGTTCTGAAATATGTACATACCTCCTGGTGATACGGTAATAAACTTCTAAGCTATTCAATTCTGACTTTTCAGCAATGAAAAATATCTAAAGCATAAGAGAAACAGAGAGTGTCTTAATGAAGTACTGTTGGATATGATTTTCATTATGCACACAGAAAAGGTAACTGTAGTCATGACTATGTGATGAACATTTAGTTAAATCGAACTCTGTGAGAGAGTGTTAGAATTCTTAACTTACAAACTTCATGTTGAAGGATACTGAATGCTGAACTATCCCGAGCTAGAGTATTTATAGCAGCCAGCCGACCTGCATTCAGTTGCCAGTTGCACTTTATGAAACACTGGTTACTTCTAGAAACTAATTTAGCATTCAGTATGAAGGTCAGAGGCTCAGTACTTGTATTCTTTCACGAGAGCGATGTGCTTTTTAACCTTTGGCCTATAAAATCTATTTTCTTTCGGAACTGATTTTGAATTAGCAATTTACGTTAATCAAAACTCTTCAACAATATATATATATATATATATACATATATATATATATATATATATATATATATATATATATATATATATATATATATATATATATATATATATATATATATATATATATATATATATATATTCATTATTTTTCTTGCCCTGAACATATTTTCCCTCCTAATCTAGAAATGTTTATACGATCCAAAAGGGTATAAAGTCAAGGCTGTGGAGACTGACAGTGAGTGGTTTCAAGTAAAACCAGGAGTCAGACAGGGAGGAGTACGGTCCCATCTTTCATTCAACACATTCATATATATATATATATATATATATATATATATATATATATATATATATATATATATATATATATATATATATATATATATATATATATATATATATATATATATATATATATATATATATATATATATATATATATATATGTATATATATATATATATATATTTTTTTTTTCATACTATTCGCCATTTCCCGCGATAGCGAGGTAGCGTTAAGAACAGAGGACTGGGCCTTTGAGGGAATACCCTCACCTGGCGCAATTCTCTGTTCCCTCTTTTGGAAAATTAAAAAAAAAACGAGAGGGGAGGATTTCCAGCCCCCCGCTCCCTCCCCTTTTAGTCGCCTTCTACGACACGCAGGGAATACGTGGGAAGTATTCTTTCTCCCCTATCCCCAGGGATATGGGAGAAAGAATACTTCCCACGACTAAAGGGGACAGGAGCGATAAGCTAGAAACCCTCCCCTCCTTGTATTTAACTTTCTAAAAGGAGAAACAGAAGATAAAGATTTTGAGTGATCGGGGCTTCAACATACAGGAGGGCAAAAGGAGTGCAAGGAATAGAGTGAATTGGAACGATGTGGTATTCCGGGGTCGACGTGCTGTCAATGGATTGGACCAGAGCATGTGAAGCGTCTGGGGTAAACCATGGAAAGTGGGGCCTGGATGTGGAAAGGGAGCTGTGGTTTCGGTGCATTACACATGACAGCTAGAGACTGAGTGTGAACGAATGTGGCCTAATGATACATATATGTATATATATATATATATATATATATATATATATATATATATATATATATATATATATATATATATATATATGATAATGCTATTAATAATAACAATGATAATGATAGTAGATAAATATTATGATGGTGATAGTAATGATGATAATGATGATCATAACAATAATCATAATATAATAGCAATGATGATTATGATGATGATAACAATAGCCTCCAGACGTGGACCACCGTCAGTAACGTTCTCATCAACCGAACCAATAATACTGTCTCACTAGACCCCAAACCCAGCTAGCCTGTCCGGCTCATTACGCTTCTCGGTCTTACTTTATAAAATAAAATAAGCCGGAGGGAACAAGTCAATACCATTACTGATAAGGTCTTCTGGCTTTTGCTTCTGCAACCTTTGTTATCTCAAGACTCTTTGCCCCCCTGTGTCTGAGATGAAGAGTATACATATTCTTAAAAAACTCACCATTGCCTCCTCTCCGCTTGGTTTTCCACCTTATAACGACACAGCTGGGAGAACTAAAGGAGGTGTTCAACAGAGCAAGTAAGGATATCCTTGAACCTTCTGACTCCACTTAAACACACAAGTTTTCCTAAGTTTCAGAAACCATCAAATAATTACAGTGCTTCCTGTTGAGGGAGGAAAAAACAACCGTATTTGCAAAGATGATGATTATGTCAAGGAAAAACACGGCAGAAAGTTTTGATTTATTAGATGGACTCTTCTCTTCCAACCATATATATTGTAAGATTAACTGGTAAGATCACTAAGTGGCCTTAGCCTATTAGGTCCGTCAAATGCAAAGATAAACTAGACATGTATACATGTTTCCTCCTGGCACTGCTGGCACCATTTTGAGAAGGGATACAATAATTAATTCTTGTCTAAAAACTGGAAACTGGAAACGAGAAGTACCGGCCGCTTGTGTGTCACAGGTTAAGGTCTCAGGGGTCTGGAACACATGAGGGGGTGGAGAGGTGGTGCTCACGAGAGCTGTAGTGTAGAGGGAGGGTAGCAAGATCACGGTAGATGGGGAGGTGACAGATGAAGACTTCGTAAACCGGAAGTCTCAAGATCCCAGCCTATATAACAGAGAGGTTGAGGAATGAACACCATTGGTATACAAGCAGCACTCTACTCTGTGGCGGATAATACCTCTGTAGGTATGAAATTGTTTCTCATAGAAAAAAAAATATATTGTGACACACAGCAGGCTCAAATTCTGAAAAACAAATTTTATAGAACCTTTTATACTGACCGTCCAAGACATAAGGGAGGATACAGTTAGGCCAACATGTTTATTTTATTGCTGGATTGGACTGTATTGTTTGACATTTGACAGCAGGAAACAAGAAAGAGTTAGGGAAAGATATAGACAGAAATTGCATTTTTTGCACGTTAAATTTCAAGGGATTATTACTTCCACATTCCGAGGTGTTGCACAGGTGAGAACTAAGAGTAGAAATTTGTTTAGTGCAAGAAATAAAAATCGAGTAGAGGAGTAAGAAGTGAAGGTCAGATAAGATGACATATGTAGAGTGGAATCGTGGACATAAGAGTGAATATAGTTCAAAGCGCAAGGAAGTACATGATCAATGGGTAGAATAATGATAAGTGATAGGGAAGAATCTCTTATGATACCGATGATGAAAAGATAGAAGGAGAAAGTCGCTTCATCAACAACTACCGCGGATGAAGGAAGAGAAATTATGCTATGAAGTAATAAACAAAAAACAGAGAGAAGCAGAAAAACCAAATGAGAAAGGTTAAGGAAGCTAGACTTGTGTCACAGATTGTCAGATGATTGGAAGACGACAAGAGCAACGATGAAATGATTAGCTTAGATCCTCATAGCAACAGATTCAGGCTACCCACAGTCAAACATCCGATGATAATCAAACAAAATATAATGATGCAAATTTTAATTTTCTCATAACAAAATGCAATTAGAAATAAATACTAGCTCACTAAAGTGGGTCTGTAACATTTATCCTTTCAGAAGACATTCAATCCTTCATCATTGACTAAGCTTCCTATGGAGCATCGTATCTCTTGGAGGGTCCCTCACGGGCGCGTCTGGCGTCCTCCTCAGCGGCGAAAGCGATCTGGTCCAGCACGAACTGAGGGATTTCGTGGGGGAATTCGGGAGCCACTGGCAGGAGGTCAGACTGAGGCTGGTAGCCGTTCTCGTCGGCGACGTACTTGACAACGACATCAGTGCCGTCAGGAGCAACGTAACTGTGGAGAGGAAATATGTATCTCACGAAGTAAAGATTCCTCTGTATCACATTAGGCACAGATTTGACAGAAATAGGAAAACAATTACAATACTTACGAGTATTGTCCAGCCACGACCACGGAGCCATCGGGGCCGCTGGCAGAGCCGGACCCTGACACAGCGATGTTGTTGCCAGTCTCTACCTCCAGGTTGTAATTGCCGTCGTCATCAGCATTAAATTCGTGTTTCAGGATGGGTACCACTTCCAAGGAGTCATGGCGAGCCGAAGGGGCTTCGTAGAGGCTGCTGGCTGAGGCCACAGCGACCAGCATGGAGAGGACCACCTGTCCAAGAAACATGGATGCCAGAGTAAGTTTACTTCACATGATATCAGAAGGTTAGTAACAAGCTACTTCATCGTTCATGATAATAAACACAGTTAGGGATATAACTTACTGTAAAGACCATTAACGTTTGGGTGATACGTATCATAAAACGTTGATTTTATGTCCTGTGTTGAGATGATAAACATTTACGGTAACTATCCTACTTTTTTCATCTGTCAAGCACTTTAGAACGTAACAGAAACGGTAGATATGTTTTTGAAGCATCTAAGTATGTGATATACACAAAAAAATCAATTTTCAGTCATGACTCTGTGATGGATCTTCAGTGTAGATGGAACACTGAGGAAGTCTTAGTTTAAATCATTAACTTACAAACTTCATGTTGGATGGAGCACGAGAGGACTGCATGCTCTACCATCCCCACCCAGTGTATATATAGCAAACCTCGACCTGCATTCAGTTGCCAGTTACACTTTACAAGGTAAAGTTTAGTTTTAAAAGCTCATTTGACTCTTAATTTGAAGGTTAAAGTACCATTATTCATGTTCTGTTCCGACGCGCGACACTTTCTTTAATTCTTGACTCTAAAAATTCTTTCGTGAAGAAAGCTGTGAGATCTAGGATTCTAGTTTCCCTCTCAGGATTAATCTATTTAGTCTTTTCAAGATTTTGTTAGATTAATTCTTAAATGTCTGACGATGCCAGAAGAAAGGCGAAAGTCCACTGTGTAACTACAGAAAATCTAGTGAAAATGAACCTTGGTAACTTATTTTTCCAGCTTTCTCAATAACAAGGAACATGTATCAGAAAATCAGAAAACAAAACAGTTCATTAGCGTAAATTGTGCTATAATCAATGATGAGACATGACTGAATAAAAATTCTATGTCCAAGTATACTAACATTAAATGCATATATCATACAAACCTCCGACAGCCAGGATCAAACCCAGGACCTCTCTGCAACAGGCGGGAGCGCTGCTGCTAGGCTATGATCGCCCCTTAATAGGGAAATGATTATTCGAATACTATGTACTCGAATACTCTTCGTCTCACGTTGGTGAGCAACGGGGTCTACACCGGTCTTTTCCCATCAGGCTCACATAGCCAGCAGATAGCATTTCACCGAACATAACTGTACAACGCGGAGGTATATGAATACGAACAAGTGCATATGAACGCGCACCTTCATAGAACATACAAACCTCCAACAGCCAAGATCGAACCCGGGACCCCCGTGCAACAGGCGATACCTCTAAGGTATGATCGCCCCTTAATAGGGGAAAGACCGGTGTAGACCCCGTTGATCACCAACGTGAGATGAAGGGTATTCGAGCACATAGTATTCGAATAGTCATATGCACTTTGTTCGTATGAATATATATATATATATATATATATATATATATATATATATATATATATATATATATATATATATATATATATATATATATATATATATATATATATATATATATATATATATATATATATATTGATGACAATAGTCTTTGATGATAGTTGTTAAGGTGAAATCACAATTCACTAGGAGTTCATATAATTTTATGTAACACGTAATTTTTCTATACATAAAGCACTACATGTCTCGTGGAGACAGTCTACCTCATCAGGTGCAATAGGCCATCTCAACTGTTGGGGATAGTTTAGCTCCGGGCTTCTCTATTAACCTGGTTCACTTAACGAAGAAAATGAGAGTAAAAACATGTTGTTGACACGGAGCGAGTATCGCCCCTAAAAGCAAGGTCACCCACTGCTTGCTTGCCTGCTCCTGGGTCATGTAGGCTGCACCCTACCTCCTAACTCCTGCTGCATGGCTGGAACGGGGTCAAGTAGATGACCGGACCCGGGTCAAGGAGGCGGCACCCTACTGCAGCCTTGCTGCATGGCCGGACCCGGATAATGCAGGCTGCACGTTGCTGCATGACCGGAACCGAGTCTTGCAGGTTTTAACTAATCTCCGGGTGATTTCCGGGTCTTGGGGCAGCACGCTGTGTATCCAGTGCTCTGAATTACGTCTATAACATGCAACAAAAACCTTTCTCTAAGGTCATCGGATGCACACGCGTTACATGATATGTCCAGACTCAAGAATAATTTTCAAATGTCATATAAGATTACCGATAATTATATCATGGTTGTGATATTTGAACTTTGAATTTAGTCCAGGTACATACCTATAAAGCATTATGAACATGGTGCCAACATCACTTCTAAAGATGTCATCTAAGTATTCCAAAAATACTTTTCCAGAAAAGGATAAGAGCTTGATAATTCTGTTTGCATAATCAAGTATTGTCATGGCAGCAATCCCGTTCTTCTGAAACAAAAGGGCGCTTTATCTAAGTGGCAACAACTGTGTTGAGCTTAATATTAAACTTATATAAATTCATGCTTTTGTTGGATAAGAAAATAACGATTCATGTGAATGTTGTTATATGTTAATGATTGGTATCATATGTAGAGAGAAGTGCAACGTATGATAAAGATTGGCAAATGTGTGTGAATAGAAGTGTAAGGTCAAAGTCTAGCGAGAAAGAGAATACTTTCTTACTTGTGTTTATAAGTACTCAAACGTTTTGGCTGTGTCAGTCAGCACCCGACGGGCCACCATCAGATTCGGGAGGATGCTGTGTGCGTCGTGTCTTATTGTAATAAACTCCCGTGGTGTAGCGGTTAGCCTTCCTAGTCGTGTCGCATTCACGGGCCTCCCAGGGTCGAACGCATAGGTTCGATTTCTGGCTGTGATAGTCGGTCCACAGTCAACCCAGCTGTTCATTTACCAGTAGTGGTTGGCCTATAAAATGGGTACCTGGCTCAGACTAGTTTATATATATATATATATATATATATATATATATATATATATATATATATATATATATATATATATATATATATATATATATATATATATATATATATATATCCCAGAACCAAAATCTAAGAAAAAGGTCCTCGTTTTATCTTTGACCTTTCAAGAAAGCTTCTGCAGCTCTAGGATGCGCTACTTCCAGTAGCAGGAAAATGTAGAACGTTTGATTTTTTATCTTTTTTTGACAAGATTGTACTCCAAGTGACTTTTCATGCGCGGTATCGTCTCGAGCAAGTGAAGTCCAGCAACGCCTATAGATGCTGACAGTGTCTAAAGATGATGAAATCGAAAGAAATGGCTCTTATTACTTAGCTTCATCTAAATCTAAGATGGACCCCACCTGACATGATATTTGTCTCAGACCCCAAAAGAACCATGATGATGTACGGGAGGTCCATACGCTCTTTCCTGCGCACGTAAGGGCGTCGTATCTCCCTGACGTGAGAAGGGTCGTAGACCCTGAGGGGCTATGGTCTCAGCAAGTAGGCCCTCCATCTCAAAACGTATCTGCTCTTCCTGTAAATGATGACGAAAATCTCACAATAACCATCATCATAGAGGCGCTGATAATCCGATGAACAATAATAGTAACCGTAATGATGATAAAGAAACTGGTGACAATAATCATCATTATGAGCATTAGATATGAATTAATGAGTAACGATTATATTACGTCGCTGTCTATACTAACAAATCTACTCCCTTGCATATGTAGCTTGTGTACCGTGGAAGGTGTGGCGTAGGAAGGATCGTCCTGTATGATTCAGTATGATTAAGGTTTATGGGATGAGTAAGCATCAGTCACGTCTACAGATGAACCTCTGATGGCCAGGAAGTGCTGCGTGTCGACAGCTTAATGTACTGGATACTTCAAAAGCAAATCTCAATCGAAGGACTAAGAATCTTCACTCTATGAAAGTTGCCATGGAGAGTGCAGTAGGTATAATAACGAGCACTCAAGAATAAGAAGAAAATAAAGGTGTCGACCGCTAGGAAGGTAGGCAGGATGTCTTTGATAAAAGAATGCATATAACATCAGATAAGTTTTATTATTAGGTTATCTGATGCATCTTGTACATACACACCCAACTGCGTTAAAGAATCCAGACAGATGTCGTCTGCGAGACTTTAATGAAAAATTAGCTAAAAAGATAAGGTATACAATAGGGATGGGGAATAATCCAAAAAGTTCGTTCATTATGGGCAAGGGTATTAGAAGGGGCCGTTTACTGACACTGCCTGAACCCTCCCTTTCATGGGTAGTGGAGACAGGCAGGGCTCCGGCGACTCTTCGCATCCCAGAAGGCCAGGAAAAGGAGTGTTTGAGCTTATGATGCAATTTCCTATTTGTGCAGATTAATCAAAAAGGAGAAAAGGAATGAAATGGGAAACAATACCAAGCTGGGAAGTAGAAAAGACCAAGAAAGGTGTATGGTGCAATTAGCTAGAAGATTTTAAGACTAACTTTAAAACTTAGCTCTTCATACGAAACTAAATGTACTTCCAGTGATTTTGACACTCAGGATGCAAGATGGTACTAGGAACAATATCATCAGTACTAAGTGTGGATGGTAGTTGCCCTGGGAGGCTGCCTGAAAAATCCTTACTGATGTATAGTTTAGGACACTAAATCATCTATGTAAAGAGAGTATTAAGATTTTTCATATCATCATCATCCTTAAATCGTAGCTTTCAAGAAAGGAAGAAAACTAACTCAGTATGATATAATACCCAACGAAGCATCAACGCCCAGAACAAGAAACTCTCATCACATTTCATTAATAACATAAGTGGATATTTCATTTACAAAAGCCTCCACAGTCATCCAGTGACAGAGAGAATTATGAAATACTGATGAATTCTTGTGTACAATGGCGTCAGTGGTAAGACTTTAAGTGTAATCATATTGAGGAGCTTTTGACTGTAGAGTTTGTCATCAATCTGTTTGTAATTATAGCCGAAGAGCCGAGGGAGCCCAGTAAAAGGAGTCTAAGGGATATATAAGGTTATATATATATATATATATATATATATATATATATATATATATATATATATATATATATATATATATATATATATATATATATATATATATATATATATATATATATATATATATATATATATGCAACAAATAATAGAATGATTTCAAATCATTTGTTAATTCACCAAAAGTTTTAGATCAAATAAAACACAGTAATGAAACCGAGTACTGTTGACAATAGGGTAATAGAATTGTTATCATATTCTTTTTAATGAGTGATAGATACAGACAGCGAGTTCATAAATAGATTTTATACAACGGCGTATAATTGATGTTTTTGTACGAGGGTCGTTCTCTGTCTCCAATAAGGAAGTCTTTATTGGAGAGCATCGCAGGTACTGGAGGACGAGCTTACTAAGGTGCACTATATCTACCGGATGGTGACCTGGACTCACCGCGAGCGCGGGCAGCGTCCTCCTCAGCGGCGAAGGCGATCTGGTCCAGCACAAACTGAGGGATTGGGTGGGGGAACTCGGGAGCCACTGGCAGGAGGTCAGACTCGGGCTGGAAGCCGTTCTCGTTGGCGATGAACTTTACATTGACGGGGACACCCTCAGGAGAAACATAGCTAGAAATACGAAGTATAAGTTAAAAAGATCCATTATAATAGGAAAGAAAAGCATTTTGAAAAGGAACCTGTCTTACTATTGGATTATTCACAGACACAAAATATGGGAATCTAGCACTCACGAGAAGTATCCGGAGCTGGCGATGGCGCCTTCTGCTCCGGGAGCGCCAGACTCTGAGACGACGATGCCGTTGCTAGACTCCATGTTGAAGTTGTATGTACCGTCGTCTTCGATGACACGGTCGTCCCTGAGGATGGCCGCCTCGCGGGAGTGGGAAGTGTAGTCGGGGGCGGCGGCGGCCACGGCGGCCAGCATGGCGAAGATCACCTGCACAACACAGGCAGGTTGTAATTAAATCTGTTCATGATCAGTTCGAGATGTGCCATGCATACGATAGTGCTAAGTGAAAGCACTTTCATATCTAACATGCATAGAGGAGAAACAAATATGCTGTGTGAAATATCAATGGAGGTCTTTAGGAATACAACCTTTTTATATCATTACTATCATCTTTCTCGTATCAGACTAAATGAGGTAATTCAATATGTACAGACTATTAATATGAGCTACAGAGGCTTTTATACTCCCGCCTCATAAATCCTCCCACAATTTCTATACATGAATTACGATGAAATCTCAGTTTGTTTGACCAAGGGAACTAAGGCACTTACGAACTTCATGCTGTCTGTTTCTATCAGCTTCTGATGCCTGTAGCACCGTAGACAACTCTATTTATAGGACGTCTGCCAACAGCTGCCGGCTGTGAACGCTGTGATGATTTGTGATCGGGCCTCTCCTTGACCTGATGATCTCTGGAAACAAATGTCGAGGTTGTCATTATACTATCATCTCTGTTTTTATAGACACTATTGAGCGCGGAGCACATCTGACATGAACAGCAATTTTTCTATTTACCTACTGTGGCCTACTGAGAACAGGCTTTTTCCTTCCTTTCTTAGCCAACATTTAACCTGCTAGTTATATAGAATTAGGTCAGGTTTCTTAGCATTTCTCTGCCCATTTTTAATTTCTTAGATAAGAATACAGTTATTCTATGCCTTATCTAAATCTAGGGCATCTAAGAACCCTGCCTTCGGCTATAAAGAATGTATACTGTGTGCATTTGGTGCATAGGAACTAAGATGCAAAAGAATCATGGGGTATCTTGCTGTAGACATCCAGATGCCCTAACTTTGTTCTGAAGTTTTCATCTCTCGCAATCTTTAATCAAGGAACAATGAGAGCCTCCTGTGATAATTAATCACGTAGCGCTAAACTACAACGATTATGTCAGACGATGAGTGCCAGTGGTAGGAAAAGGAATGAGGAGATGAGAGAGGAGAGTGATACAGTGTGCGTGTGTGTGTGTGTGTGTGTGTGTGTGTGTGTACTTTCACCTTGAATAGAGACACACGTTCCCATGAAAGGCTGGGTACAAACCTGCTTTAGTTTGAAGAGAAAAAAAAAAGTGAGTCACACAAATGATCAGTCAGCTGGTTGCTCAAGAGTGACCGTCTCTTCCTCCGGCAAGGTCCTCCTTCTGCAGGGGTAGGCATAGATCAAGGGGTAGCCAGCGGGTCGTACAATTAAGGAAGTTTATTAGCGGAGATAAACTCATAGCCAGACTTGAGGTTCAGATTGGAAGTCCTTTCTACAAAAGCTCAATTACGCTAAGCCTGGATTGTGAGGAATCCAACGAGCGCACCGTCCGAATTGTGTCAAAGGTCAAACAGAACCAAATCCTGCACGCAACTGGACGCTCTCCATGAAACAACCGTGGTATGTTGAGGTATCTTTCATACAGTCCAGGTATCTGTCATACAGTCGAAGTATTTTTCATACATCCGAGGTATCTTTCATACAATCGAGGTATCATTCATACAGCCTTCATGGGACGTGGAGAGGAGCAGGAGAAACGTAAGATGTGAGAAAGATTAAGTCTGAGGGACGATAACTATTTTCATAAGACGTGCTCCACCGTCGGGCATAGGTGTAGTCTTGACCTACATGGTGCAGACAGCCGGTCATCTCACGTAGAAATCTCCACCTGTCTAGTACTGCACAGTACAGATGATTATGTAGAAATATGAGGGTTCACACCTAAATGTACAGAGAAAATAAAAAAAGATGACTACACACATCCACACGAGAAATATGTTATCTTCTGTACACTTATAATGATGATGATAATGATAATATTATTAATAACAATAATAATAATGATGATGAGAGGAATGACTTTAATGATAATGATTATGATAATTTTCAACAACAGTAATGATAATGATGATAATAATGATAAAGAAATAAGATAATAAGATAATAATGATAATAACAATGATAATAGTAATGATAACATCAAGGATGAAGAAGGAGAACAAGAAGAACAAGATAGTGACTGCGTCTTCATGAAACTTGTAATCATTCCACTGTGGAATTCACTGACTGTTGCTTTGTTACATTTCTTCGACCCCTGGAGGGTGAATCCTCACTGAGGAATGGGGTAGAGAAGGAGAAAATAGGACCTTATGTACCAAAGAAGGATGGTAGTGTTCTGAACATTACAGGAAGACGATAGCAGAAAAACTCAGCGGTGTAAAAGTGATTACTATTTACTAATTGTGTGTTACAGGAGAGTTTTACGCTCATGTTGCCCGTCTCTTAACCTTGAATATATATCCATGTCTTTGATTATATGTGTGTACACACACACACACACACACACACACACACATACACACACACACACACACACACACACACACACACACAGACACACGCCAGACTAAGCCAGGTACCCCATCCCGATGGATGAACACTTGGGCTGGTCGTTGCTGATTGCTGTGCCCAAAATTCGAACCTATTTGGGCCTGATTCCTGACGTCCCTTGGCTGTCTCATGATTAACTTGTCTCTATTTTTGCTGTACGTGTGTGTGTGTGTGTGTGTGTGTGTGTGTGTGAGAGAGAGATATGAACAATTACCTCTCATAATTGCCCATGTAGTGTATGAGGTTAAAAGTTCATCATTTCATTTTTCAGTGGTGTCGAATAAAGCATGTCGTCCTCACTAAATTTGTTTCATTTCTTCGCTGTTGTAATCTTCTTACAATGTTCCCAGCTGTCTCTACTGTTACTTTAACTTCTTGTTATGTCCTCTTGGGCGAGAGCCTTCTCTTTGTTTGCAAGAAGTGTTCTACATCGCCATCATCCAGTCATTATGAAATGTAAGGAAAACTATCATTTTCTCCTTATCTTTTAAGGGTAGATGTAATACTGCTGTCTTCTTCTCATAGCTCAGTTCTTTTAGCTCAAGTTTAGCAAAATGAATAGTTTGTTAAGTCTGTAAAACTCTGTGTAAAACTGATTAAAAAGGAATAATCAGAATGATCGTCGAGCCATCTTTTCCCTCACTCTCTACACTTGTCGACTTAAAAAGAAAAAAGCTGTTCTCTCTCTCGTTGAGAAGACCTGGCCAGTAGTCGTGACCTAGAGCGTTCGTCTGCAACGTGGCGTGAACATAACCAGCAGATCAAGTCCAGCAGACTTCCGAGAAATACCAGAGTTCTAACGATTGCCGCTGCCGGTCTCCAAGTTGACGTAGTGTGGGTTGCAGTCCTGGATGTCATGGTCGTTGCTGAGAACAGCCCTGAACCTCCTGAAAAAAACCAACGTGGCGAGCTGCCTTTAAGGTCTGCTGAATGAGGGGTGATGGAAGCCCAAGCGGCCAGCACAGTGAGAACCACATCTCAGAAAGAGACAAATGTTCTTGTATGTCAACTTTCATTCTTTCACTTTTCATGCTAGACAGACGCTTCTTACATATTGTTTACTGTATGAATATCATCTACGTAAAGAATGCTCGAACAGCTTATATAAATCACTACACAAGATCATTCAAATCTATTTTTGTTAAAGAATTTCACCTTATGATCTTGTTCTTCAGAGGAATGCAGGAACACATAGCCCTTCTTCATTCCTGTATTGATAAGATATTCGAGCTACCGAGTCTGGAAGCATCACTCTTAATACCTTAATGATGTGTGTTGTACGCAAAATAATATGTAGTTGGATTAAAGCCTCACATCTCTCGTAATTGATTCTGATGTGTGTGTATGACCCAACCGACCTCATGTCATGTTAATTTCATTTTGCTCGATGTTGTGAACCAAACTTGGTTCATGAGCTCCCACCTGTTGTCATGCGTCGTTATTAAATGTACGGTGTGGTTTCTCCACGACCAGATCGATATATAGTGGAATGATGATGAAGGATAAGGAGGCAGCTTAAAAGCCGTCGTACCGAGGAGGATTTTCTGCTATAGAGTGTGCCACTGTTGGTGTAAACGATGGCCTTTGGTATACCTTACCTCAGCTGCTTCAGTTGTCTGTGACGGGACTGGTCTAATAATGCATTTGTGGTGATGATAATTTCTTATGGTCTCATGAGCTACAAGTGAGCAGCGGGTAATAGAGCGTGTTATAGATCGAAATACTTGGGTTATAAAACTTGCCAACGTGTGAAGGCGTTGGTAAGATAATCCTATCGTCAGGTCCAGCAAGCAGAGGATATCTAGCTATAACCAACGGGACGGAGGATTAGCATGTGGCTAGAAAGACTTCAGATCCTCTGAATGTGGACAAAGATTTCGTCCGTTTCTTCAGGTTAATGAGGAGCTTTCATGGCTGACAGGGTATGGTGTATCATGGACTGGGAGTCTTTTATTAATTAGTAAAGAACTTGAAGAAGGGAGAGAAACATTATCCTTAAAAAAGATAGTATCTAACCCAACATACTGGAAAACTGATACCGAATGTCTATATTATGGAGCAGAGCTATTTCTCAGAGACACCTTGAGAATTCCAAATGCATTTACTCGAATAAAGCTACTCTATCTGGCTTAGGTTAATTACAAGAGAGATGGGTCATGTTATTTTTCTCCTATGACTCCAAAGCTATGACGCCCACGATGCCCAGGATCTGAATATCCATTGCGTAAGTACTGAGGAGGAGTCGGTTGTCCAGCGCTTCTGCAAATGTTTCTCACTTACCCAAATCACTGTGAGCCGTTGGTGCTAGTTCATCATAAAACATTCTTCTTAGAAAGGCATGGGTATTTATACAGAATATCATATCATATATTTATTTTACACGAATATTCTTTTACAACGAACATGCAAAGATACGCAATAATAAATAGTCAGGGGAAACATTTTCGCACAAGATACCGAAATCTTTTAACAATGAGAGTCCTTTCTAGGGAGCACCATAGCTGCCGGAGGGACCTGAGGACTTGCCGCGGGCGCGGGCAGCGTCTTCCTCAGCAGCGAAGGCGATCTGGTCCAGCACGAACTGAGGGATTGGGTGGGGGAAGGCGGGAGCCACTGGCAGGAGGTCAGACTCGGGCTGGAAGCCGTGTTCGTTGGCGACGTACTTCACATGGACGGGGACACCCTCAGGAGAGGTGTAGCTGAAATGAACGCATCGTATTACATACGAACTGCTGCAGAAGTGTAATGATCGAGATCTGATGAAGGATCGTCGTGGGATTAAGCAGATGGCACTTAATAAAAGTTGACAAAAAGAGTGATATGTCGGAGCAGTACCATAACACCGTCATTGTAGAAATACGGCTTGAAATTAGGTAATCTATTCACGGAAATAATTTGAAAGCACTTTTTTCTTTTAACATTTGCTACCAATTGCACTAATTCATCTATTTCAAAGGCTATATCCTTTGTAGCATGGCTGATGGGCCACAAATCATCTGTAACATTATACTGTGTCTTGTAATCTCCCTGTATCAACAGGATGCGACAGAGCAAGTACCAAATACTCACGAGAAGTATCCGGAGCTGGCGATGGCGCCTTCTGCTCCGGGAGCGCCAGACTCTGAGACGACGATGCCATTGCTAGACTCCATGTCGAAGTTGTACCTGCCGTCGTCTTCGATGACACGGTCGTCCCTGAGGATGGTCGCCTCGCGGGAGTGGGAAGTGTAGTCGGGGGCGGCGGCGGCCACGGCGGCCAGCATGGCGAAGATCACCTGTAGATAAAGATACTGTATGTGTTATCAAATAGACTGATGCTCATTCACCTTCCGTCACATAGAAACCATTTAGGTGATGATAAAAGAGTTCTGGAAATTACAATATTGCGCACGTATGATTCAAAGTAATTGAAAAAAAAAAGATTAAGACGAAAATTTGTATGGGTGACTGACGGATTTTGTATTCAGTATAAGATATCAGTGTATTAAGTTTTCTTATGAGCTTCTCTTATGAGCTAGTGTCTCTAACCAAACTAATATCGATACATACAAACTTCATGTTGCTTGGTGCTGTGAGATTCTGATGTCAGTATCTGCTGCAACCAATGTATATATACTATCCGCAGACCAGACAGTTGCCATGTATCATCTTATTGAGGATCAACAAACCGGTTTTCATGCCATTTTATTTCTGGTAATGACATCATGTGAGATAATTAAGTTTTTATGACAGTGACGATGGCCACCCAAACATTCTGCTACATATGTCTACGTTTTTGTCTCCTGTGCAAGTAGGTTATTGTTTTTCTGCGTAGCTCCTGGTAACGTGTTGAGAAATATCCACGTGAATTTACCCAAGGCCAATGAAAAAGACTTATATACATAAGACTGCAGCATGGCAAGTGTAGCAAGAAATCCGTTACAAGGTGTAACAAGATATAAATTGCGGAGTTAAGGCCCAGAGTGGATTATAAATGTCATGATACGAGTCATTTGCATCATGTTATGTATAGCAAAGTTTTAGATTGATATAGAATGAAGAATGAATTGCTCCGTAATATGCAGTATTGTTGCTTATCTCATGATGGAGTAAATGATTCTTTCTCTTTTTCGACTTCAATAAATTTGGAATGATATTACTTATATTCCATTCATACAATCTTTGGGGTAGGTTTTAAAAGCTCTCAGAGTAAAACGTCTTTGAATTATTTATGCTTTATGCATATTATCAAATTTCTTTTGAAGTTCTACAAAACACATTTTTACTTGCAAGAAGAAGAAGAAGAAGAAGAAGAAGAAGAAGAAGAAGAAGAAGAAGAAGAAGAAGAAGAAGAGGAAGAAGAGGGAGAAGAAGAAATTATCTGTTAAGGATTTCAAAATTCGTTTTGTTGATAAAGTCTGCTTAAGTCACCAACTCAAAGTTTCACCAACTCTCATCGATCCTCATGTTAATAAAATATCTCAGCATATTTCATACCAGTATCTGAGACATCTTGATGACAATAAGACAGACAGACAGACATATGAATATACAGAAAAGACAGACACGAGTACCTTAACCTATGGCCAAGCTCATTTTTTTTCTTACATGCACAGAAAACTACGTGACATCCATCCTACTACACCTTAATCCGGCTTTGAAAATCAGTTAAACAGCAGTGATGATTTCTGAATGCTTAGGCCAAAGAGAGTTAATGATATATTCACAGATATAATCATAAATTCTTCACAATGATTGTCCTGGGTCATTCTATATAATCAACTGACATTTCGCTCACGTTTTCTCTTAATCTGTGTCATACAGAGAAAAGGAAATGAATTCCATAAGTTACTTATTCTCTTATGTATCGTAGAATAAGACTGTGAATAAGCATCATATAACAGAAAGAGCATTGCATGCAGAGCCTGTCTTGCTTTCTACCTTTACATGTATATAAGATAGATGTCTTTATATTGTTCTCCATCTTTCATTTGTTTTCCTTTCTAACATTTCCGTCTGTCTGAGAACTCATTCCCATTTCTGAATAACTGACTTATGATTGCTGAAGAATTCTCATTTACTATGTGTTTAGTGTTTCAGTCTATCTTTACTTACAAATTTATCATCAGTTCGCGATGCATCAGACCTTTTGTTAGTCTTTAACAGGTCCAGCTAACCCTACTCTGTGGACCAAGATTTCTTTTACATCTTAAGTAGATATGGAAATCTTGACATCGAAACAAGAGCCCCTCTTCCCACAGCCAGCCCTCACAGACCTTGCTATGTTTCTCTAACCACTCCTCTTGTCCTGGTTCAGCCCAGTGACAGCACGTCATCCCCTGTGTACCACATAATTCCAATTCTCTGTATCTCATGCATCACTCTTCCTCCTGCATGCTCATGCTCCAAAATCTCAAAGCATCTTTCACTCCATC
The DNA here is from genome assembly GCF_036320965.1 of Panulirus ornatus. NCBI lineage: Eukaryota > Metazoa > Arthropoda > Malacostraca > Decapoda > Palinuridae > Panulirus > Panulirus ornatus. The sequence continues at coordinate 20,129,210 of NC_092292.1, forward strand.
CTTCCATTTCGTTCTTGTCTCCCCAGTTTCCTTATTCCCTCTACTTTTGACTCATATACCCATCTTAGTGTCTCATTACTCATTCTTGATAACGTCCAAGCCATCTTAGCACACTCTCTTCAGCTCTCACAAATATACTCCACTTACTGCAACGATTCTATCTCATCCAATCACTCCATACTCTATCAACCATACTCACGCTACATATTGCCCTCAAGTATTTCATTTCCATCGCATCCAACTCTTAACGCACGAGACTAGTTCAAACTATTCATAATTCACTCACACACCATACTTTAGGATCTTTGAGGTGATCATTGTCTAGATCACCGAAACACGGCCGACCTTGCTCCCCTTAGTGACATCATCGTTACATGCTAGTCATAGCAAATCATGAACCAATGAAAACAAAGTTGAATATCATACATTTATTCTAAATCCTCTATAAAGCAAAATAAATAAATGGAATGAGGCTTTCACACAGTGAAGACACGATCAGTGAACTTGCAGGAAGTCGACACATCATCCATCATGAGTAAGTTTACTAGGGAGACCCATAGCTGCCGGAGGGCGCTGACTTTCCACGGGCGCGGGCGGCATCCTCCTCAGCGGCGAAGGCGATCTGGTCCAGCACGAACTGAGGGATTGGGTGGGGGAAGGCGGGAGCCACTGGCAAGAGGTCAGACTCGGGCTGGAAACCGTTTGCGTCGGCGACGAACTTCACGTGGACGGGGACGCCCTCAGGGGAGGTGTAGCTGAAATTAAGGATATAAATATAAATATAACCATACAGACGCATAAAAGACTTGGTCTAACGTGAGATTAAGAAGACACCTTACAATTGTTATAGGATCAAGTTATATGTATCATTATGAAAATTCCCATGTGGCTCATCGTAAAAGTTGATAAGATATTGACTTAAGTGAATAGAAGAAAAAAAAAACGAACCTGAAGATTTTTTTTTTTTAGAGATATTGCCTTCTTGTTGTGTCTACTAGGTTACATGTCATGTATCAAGATAAAATCATGTCTTGTAATCTCCCTGTATCAACAGGATGCGACAGAGCAAGTACCAAAAACTCACGAGAAGTATCCGGAGCTGGCGATGGCGCCTTCTGCTCCGGGAGCGCCAGACTCTGAGACGACGATGCCGTTGCTAGACTCCATGTTGAAGTTGTATGTACCGTCGTCTTCGATGACACGGTCGTCCCTGAGGATGGCCGCCTCGCGGGAGTGGGAAGTGTAGTCGGGGGCGGCGGCGGCCACGGCGGCCAGCATGGCGAAGATCACCTGTAGATAAAGATACTGTATGTGTTATCAAATAGACTGATGCTCATTCACCTTCCGTCACATAGAAACCATTTAGGTGATGATGAAAGATTTCTGAGAATCATCATGTTCTACGATTCTACGAATATGTTTTCAGGTTGTTTTCTTAAAAAGAATTCGAGCCAAAAATATAGTTCTCAAAAACAATAAACAACAAATAGGCTGAAATGAATTTCTTTTCAAGTTCTTCTGAAAGTTGATCTTATTATCACTGACTGACGTATAGGGTATTCAATCTGATTTATGAATGTACAAAATCCTTTCAATTTTTCTTATGTTCTTGACTCTCTAACCAAAGTAATCTCGGTACATACAAACTTCATGTTGCTTGATGCTATGAGATTCTGATGTCTAAAGTTCCATGATTCAATCTATATATACTGACGGTCGACGGACGAGTTGCCATGTATCACTGAACTGGATATCTACAATCCGGTTTTCATGGCCTTCTGTTCTAGTAATGATATCGTTGCCGTTACAGTTATTATAGTTTTTGTAGTAATGACGAAAGCCGTTCGTACTTCATGCTAACTCTGCGTAAGATTTCTTAACTTTTCCGAAATGTTCTCTTTCTTCTATCAGCGTATCCCATAGCAGTAGGGTACCAGGTGTCTAGGTTAGTATACCTATGTTCATTGACATTGCTTCATTATCTTATTGCAGTAACATTTTATCATCTGTGTGCCGAATGTTTTTTTGTTCACACACAAACATATATATATATATATATATATATATATATATATATATATATATATATATATATATATATATATATATATATATATATATATATATATATATATATATATATATATATATATATATATATATATATATATGATTTTAAGTTAAAGGATAGAGGTGAGAGTCATTAAGGATTACTTTCCATCATATAGTGCTTATATCTGAATTGACAGGCAGACAACTTTTGTAAGAATGTGAAAAGATATCCACAGAAAGATGACACACAAAGTTTATACAGCACTTTCTGTAGAAAGCATGGCGCATGAAACAGAAATATGACGTCAATCATACAGCGAGATCTCTATTATAATTCTGCAACATCAAAGAGCCATAGTAAGGATTCACTATAAGCCTGTGACAAATTATAGATTGAAAAGCTACTGAATCGCATGCATTGAGAATGATATCATTATACATACATTACAGGTTTGCTGTATAGCAGATTTTAGCATGATATAGTTGGAAAGGATGAACCATGATATAATATGAAACATCGCTGTTCATTTCCTCGCTAAAAAATTTTCTTTATATATTTTAGAAAGATATATTTCACCCTTCTCCATCATATATATATATATATTATCATAAGTTTTTAAAGACACTTAGAAGAAAAGATTTCTAAGCTAACCGTGACTTAGACATATTGGTATTCTGAAAGAGATCACTTTTGTAAAGAAGAAGAAGAAGAAGATGATGATGATGATGATGGTGATGATGATGATGATGAAGAGGAAGAAGTCTAACTTACTATAGGGTTCTACATTGTTTTTCTTGATGTCTGTCGGCAAAATCCACTTAAAAGATTCTTTCAGATATTTTGAACACACACACAGATGGACGAACACACTGATGCACAGAGAGGATAGTCAACAGTAGCTTAGCCAGAACACCTGGCTATACAGTAGGATTCATTCAATAAACTACATTTTAATCAAGATCGCCTAGGATCATATGGACTTATTTGCTACCGATTGTTTCTCATGCTCAAACCACTCAAAGTTCAGAATGCATTCAAAAGTATATTAATAAATTCCTTTTTATATTGTTTTGGGCATTCTATATAATCAGATGAAATTTCTTCCTGATTTACAGTTTGTTTCATAAAAAACAAATCACTTTTTTGAAATTCCTAAAGATATTTTTCCTGATATATTTCGGACTGTGACAGTGAATAATTCAGTAATGTGCACAAGGTGAATAGTTATAAGATAATCATTGCACTTTATGATCTTATCTCAATAATCAACGTTTTCGAATTAATTGCTTTATATCTATCATCGTTTTTTTTTTTCTAAGTGATATTTTTCGTATCACTAGAGCACGATTCCTAACTCTGATTGTCTGACCTAAGTCATGACTGATGGTTTATCCTCATCAGTGTCCAAGCTTCTTTGTTGGTCACCTTCAACGGGATTGGAACTGGTTAGTAGTAAACATGTGCTATCGACCCTACCAGACTGATTTGAGATCGAGGCCTCCTACTGCCTCTCCCTCCTGCCAGTGTCATCCTGGCTACCATGGCTGCCACCACCTCACGATTCCTTGACTTTCTCCACCTTCTGTTAACATGATCATTGCTATCAGGACTGTCGCTTCCTCGTCTTCCTTCCACATCCTGCCAGCATCACCCTCGTCATCAACGCTGCCCTCACTTATCTCCGTTATCTAGTCTCTCCCTCCACTGTCACCAGTGCCGTTTGCTGGTGTCATCACCGATGCAGGTAGATGCTGTCCATTTCCGCTGTCAGTGGCTGTCCTCATTACATATGTTCTTTTCTTACGGTTGTCAGCGCTGACATCAAGGCAGTCACAACACTACCGACCTCTTCTGTTGCCCTCAAGACCCGAAGTAAATCGAAATTGCAAAAAAACACGATCATTGAAATCGATCACTGAGGATTATTGATCATCTAATATTTTTCGGATTGTACATCTGAGTGTAACTGGAGTCATTACAAAGTATAACACACACACACACACACATTTCCTCTATATATATATATATATATATATATATATATATATATATATATATATATATATATATATATATATATATATATACATATATATATATGTATATATATATATATATATATATATATATATATATAGTGTGTGCGTGTGTGTGTGTGTGTGTGTGTGTGTGTGTGTGTGTGTGTGTGTGATATGCAACTAAGATTTTTGTGCTTCTCTCAACGATGTCAACATTTTTGATAATCAAAGGCAGCCACGTTATGTGGGCTGCTCGTGTCATGGACGCTGTTACCTAGACAGAGGCCGGTTGTGGCATGTCAGAACTCACTAAAAAATCCTGTCTTAGCGTCTTACTGGTGGGTGATCGGTGTTTGGATTAGTGCGATACAATAGAACATATTTCTTTCATTTCAGACTCCATCCTAACATACGAGTCAGGAGATGACACCCATTTGAACCAAGTGAAACAAAGTGGAATATCATAGATTTATTCTAAATGCCACAAAAACATAAAAGATAAATAATACAAAGAAAATGCTTTCATACAATGTGTACACGATCGATGAACATGCAGGAAGACAACACGGCATCCATCACTATTGACTAGGGAGCACCATAGCTGCCGGAGGGCGCTGACTTCCCACGGGCGCGGGCAGCGTCTTCCTCAGCAGCGAAGGCGATCTGGTCCAGCACGAACTGAGGGATTGGGTGGGGGAATGCAGGAGCCACTGGCAGGAGGTCAGACTCGGGCTGGAAACCGTTTGCGTCGGCGACGAACTTCACGTGGACGGGGACGCCCTCAGGGGAGGTGTATCTGTGGTGAAGGAAAGATATATACTATAGCTTTGGAAGACAATAGATGCAGGATGCATCATACGAAAATAAATGAGGACATTTTCAGTCGATTATGACTATATGCATTTAAACAGGATGAATTAATGGATGAAACGGCGAATACAATTAGCGTCTCATATGTAGTGTAGTTAAACACGCACATCATTATCATCAGAAAGAGTAACTTATGAAAATATCGCATCATCAGAGGAATTGTCACGGTGGTGGCACTAAGCTGGCTTTGGTTATCACTAATAGATATGTAAAACCTGATAATGCTACAGAGCTATGGAGTAAGCATGCTATATTTCAGTGATGTAGAAACAAATAGCGTACCATCCGTAACAAATAGCTAGTTTTTTCCTGCATTTCTCCTGGAAATGTATATCGAACATATTGTAATTTTCCTTATCATGGGTATATCATCTTAAACTTTGATCATTTCCTATGTAATTACCAAACATATGAGGAATACCTTATAAGGCTTAGAGATCTCTTCGTGGCTCATATTACTTACTGTCCATGTACATGAAAACCAAGTCTGGGCCACAACCCAGGTGGTACTCACGAGAAATATCCGGAGCTAGCGATGGCACCATCTGCTCCAGGAGCACCAGACTCTGAGACAACGATGCCGTTGGCGGCTTCCATGTCGAAGTTGTACCTGCCGTCGTCTTCGATGACGCGGTCGTCCCTGAGAATGGCCACGACCTCGTGAGAGTCATCGTAGCGAGGTGGCTGAGGGGCGGAGTACTGTGGGGCAGCGGTGGCCACAGCGGCCAGCAGGGCGAGAACCACCTACACAACACAGAAGCAGATGTTGGATCAGATGACAACAGGTTTATGTACGGAGGAAATGTTGGTAAGGAAAATATTACTTCACTGCATAATTTTCTACTAAGATAATGCATTCGTAATTTTTGTAAGTTATACTTAAATATGCTTTGGCTTTTCTAAATATCTATAGCCAGGTGTTCCAATCATCTTAATTATCTGCACATTTGTTTTTTAGCTCGATAGAAACAATTCGTGAATATAACCATGAAACCAGTTTATTTAGAAGCAGGCAACTCATATTCGTAAACAAATTATCGAATATGTCGTCAAAGGTGAAAAGCTTTATCTTATCATCCTTTCCACTTATGTAAGGCAGGTGCTGGACTTACAAACTTCATGTTGCTGGATGCTAAAGGATTCTGGTGCATAGCCTTCATGACCGACCCTACTTATAGTGCTGACTGGCCATGCGGTTACCAGTCATGCTTTTCCCAGCCCTTTTCAATCCGGTTTGTCTGTGACCTTCTATTTTGTTTTGCAATATCAACCCGGTCGTTATAGTTTTTCTATCTGTGATGACCTCAGCTTGCGGTGTATGTGCTAGAGATGACGGCTGACGTCGTCTCAGTGTTATTTCCTTTCAGGTTGACCTTTGATGTCACACGTCAGACCGCTGGTATAATCGTTCCAGGTGAAAACCTGTCATAGTTCTGTAGCTCCATACGGCAGTAAGTCAAGCATGAAGCATAGGGAAGTATAAATCTTATTCATACAAAACCAACACATTCCTCCTAGCAGCTTCGTGATTCATGACACGGTGGAGGTAAAAGTTTTCCGGTTCAAACTTTATCAAAGCTCACTGTGCAAGGTCTTCTGCTATACTTTTTTCTTACGTTATGTTATTGACCTTGTGAAGTACTTTCACATAAGAATTATGCTGTCAAGATTTTACGGTGTAGCATGTTAGACCAGAGTGGTTTTTGTTTTTTATTCAAACCTATCTTTACCTTTCAGTGCAATTTAGTAAATATATATCTTGGGTGCTTAAACAGATGTGCTTCCCAGTCCACAAATCATGTGGTTGAAGAGTCAGCCAAAGTCTGCTCATAATGAATATTTTATATCTTAATGAGATTTAGGAACTTAGTATAACTCTGTCATGAATATAAATCAGATTTATGGAAGAGATAGAAAACAAGGATCAACACTTTTGAGATCAATGGTTTTTTCTAGCATGGGGTGATAAGGTCAGTTAGTTACTACATTTGATCTTTGAAGTACGTGTGACTTATATTGCCGAGGTTAGAACGCTGTTATCGGTTGTTTACAACATTAGATAGATATGCATTTGTATATGGAAAGGCTTGGGTGAATAACATATAGAAGTCTCAAGGGTAATGTATAGGGTTCAACAATAAGCACTAAGATTCATGTTTTGCATACGGCAAAAGAAATTATTGTCATTTTGCTCTTCACTTCGTAGAAAAATGCATATATGAACTTATGAAAACCAAAAACTGATTTTTTTTTTTTGGCATGGTATCGCAAAGCCACTGGAATTTAACATTTGTTTAAACAATTTATCTAAAACATCAATTCTTCCAGGTTTTCATTCTACTGGTGAGTAGAGAACACCTGGCAGGTAGATAGAAAATGATATTGACGACCAACTGTTGAATAATTGTTTATTGTAATGACACATCCTTAAGAAGAAAAAGGAAATCTTGTAAATTATTCACTCTATATCATATTGGATCCAAGTTCAAGTATCCTAGATCTTTCAATTATAAATCCCTAAAATTGGCAAAGAAATAATTTGATAGAGTTAAACCTAAACCTCTCCTTGATAACAAGAATCTTAGGTCTGCCCTTTTAGTGACATTTTCGCATTACTTCCCAGGTTGTTTAAAGTCTTTGATGTAGATGTAGCCTTCAGCAATAACAATACTATAAAGATTATTTTAATCAAAAACTCACCAGAAAATTTTGCAGGCTGTGTTTACACAATACCTTGTAAAAATTTTGATATGTTTTATGTTGGGCAGACTAGTATGGATCTTTATGTGAGACTTAAGCAACATAGATATGGTATAAGAAGAGGACAAGAATCAAGTGCTTTGTTTAATCATGTTAAAAATTATGACAATTGTATTGACTGGAGTAATGGCAATTCAGTTATAAACTGTAACTCCTTTACCACAAGAATTTATATATTCATCATCACACTGAACATAATGCTGCTTAGGATATTCGATAGCAACGTTATTTCGAACTCTGACATTTGAGGGATCGAAGCTCAGTTCCGACACTACTGTGGTGTTCCATATATGAAGGCTAGAATGATATGGTTCACGTATTCCAGAGTTGCTATTCAAGCTATTATCATGGGTACTAAAGTTCAGAATGTATCACCAGATACATACGAATTTGCAGAAATATTGTTTATGCTATCATTTCTCCTCAGGTGTGCATATTTGTAAACACTATTTCTTGCTAATAGACAAAGCTTTAGTTCAGTGCTTCAAGTGATAATGAAACCCTAGTACCGCACATAATTTCGTTATTAATTTTTCTCTTGTCAGATCAAGCAACAGTTTCCTTATGATAATTGTATCTTTTTTAACACCATCCTGATTATTGGATAGAAGACTTGAATACCAGATATGTAAAGCAGCATAGATATAGTTGTTGTGGTATTACATAATACAGAAGGAACCTTCTCAGTTCTTAGGTGTTGTCTGTTTGCATCATGTGTGTACATAATACCCAGAGATCCTTCAGTGTTGTCTGTGAAGGGTCGACTAAACGCTTTTGGAAGCCCATCCATCACATCTCTGAGAGCATGAGGTCCCACTACCAACACTTGCATCACCTGAAGGAGACCTTTACCTTCTGGTCTGGTTGATATATACAAGAAGCAAGTACCACTTGATTGCACAATGAAATAAAAATAAGAAGATATAAGGTATATAACTTAAAGCACCCCTAAAGACGGAGAATGAATATGACATAGATGGGGAGACAACTCTTTATAAAGGTTATTTAGCAGAGGAACGATGATGCAGTGTGAGTGTGGCTGGAGGAAGATATTAGATGTGAGCAGGAGGGAGAACCCTTGACTTTTCCTGCTGCAGTGTGCCATAGCGACTGAGGCGAACCGGTTCAGTGCCATGAAGCAATGCTTTTTTTCACCCTTTTAGCTGCATGTGTTTGAAATATTCTTCGAAGATAAACACAGTAGGAGCTTAAATTATTTTATTTTGCTTTGACATATAAATAAAAGATGAAATGAATAAACAATTCAGGGAAAGTCTGTGTTGAAAGGAGGACGAGTGTGTCTGGTTTGTAGGCTGATGGCACACCAATATTTTTTCATTCGTAGCTCTTTTTTATGGAGCACCATAGCTGCCAGAAGGTACTGAGGACTTTCCACGGGCGCGGGCAGCGTCCTCCTCAGCAGCGAAGGCGATCTGGTCCAGCACAAACTGAGGGATTGGGTGGGGGAACTCGGGAGCCACTGGCAAGAGGTCAGACTGAGGCTGGAAACCGTTCTCATCGGCGACGAACTTCACATGGACGGGGACGCCCTCTGGGGAGGTGTAACTGTCGATGGGAAGATAATCTAAGTTGATATCCTTGAAAAGAGTAGTAGAAATTTCGGCTTGTAATACATTAAGGCGACCACAGAATGTCGCAATTGTTCCACCTTTGGATATATAGATTACATCATCCATAAACTGGTTTTAGCAAATGACGTCTCAAACTGAACTTCAATGCGATGGTAAGGAAACAACTGGTATATCAAACTGATGAAATCATTCAAAGCTGCTGAGAATCAGAGACATTACTGAGCTGTATATGGAAGTTACAACAACATGTTCTTGTCATACTCTGTGTTGTGTGCAACAGTCCACTTCAACATTTTGTTCAAATGAATCTATATCTTATCCAAGTTTAGCAGAAAGTCGTTAACAAAATTGCGTTAATGTAAGAAAATGAACAATTTGTATTGATAACATAATCTAAAATCGAATGAATATTCTCCATTGGAATGTCTACCTTAGAAATGGGTATGCAACACAAATATTTGGGCAACAACCCAAGTACTCACGAGAAGTAACCGGAGCTGGCAATGGCGCCTTTCACTCCAGGAGCACCAGACTCTGAGACAACGATGCCGTTGGCGGCTTCCATGTCGAAGTTGTACCTGCCGTCGTCTTCGATGACGCGGTCGTCCCTGAGAATGGCCACGACCTCGTGAGAGTCATCGTAGCGAGGTGGCTGAGGGGCGGAGTACTGTGGGGCAGCGGTGGCCACAGCGGCCAGCAGGGCGAGAACCACCTGCACAAGAAACACTCATAGTGTTAACGAAGATGATCCTAGTGATGGACGAACATCCTGTGACAGTTTAGTGGATAACTCCTCTACGTCCACAGAACACACTCATTTGTCATTTGCAAGATTAGACATTACATATGACAAGCCTACTGAATCATATGATACGTGTAATAGTTTTTTATCATTATCTATGAGACTTTAGTAATATGAAGTGAAGAGAATATAAAAAGATGAACTCGGAGGGCGAAACCTGTTCCTTCTTTATGATTGACAAAGGCACCAACTGTGAACTTACAAAGATATCAGTTCTGACCTTACATAGGAACCATCTATGAACTTACAAACTTCATTTTGTCTGATCTGGAGAGCTTCTGATGCCTTAGGTGCCCAAAACGATCTTCTTTATAGTGCCACATAGCCTGGTAGTTGCCAGCTGTGGCTTTACCATCTATTTCGTACCACTTTCTCTATGACCTTAAACATGACACTTTTCAACTTTGTCATTATAGTTTTTATGCGTATGAAAGGATTTCCCACATGACACTGACTTTGACCTAAAGTTACTTTTTCCATTGTTAACCTATGACTAAGAGTATTTGAGTCGTGATACATTCATCTTCAGGAGCTGCAGCGCTGATGAACATCTGCAGGAGTACCACAACCCAGGGCAGCGGTATCAAACACTGAACTTGCTGAAATTGAACTGAGATAATTTTCTTATAATCGAGATTGTTCCTGACGCCATGATAAACTGATTCGCATTTTCCTCTTATGTGAGAATTAGATATGAATATTTATAGAAAATATCTTTTTTTCCAGGTCTCTCTTTTTATGTTCCATTTTCAAAGGAGTAACTTATTTCTCTGCTTCTGGCTATAGCGCAGCCTCAAAGTTGTAGAAGCCCCATAAAGGGATCCTAAGCTTGTACAAATGCCCTAATGTCAGCCTTCTTAAAAGATAGAAATAATTAGGATTTGAGGAAGAAGGAGAGACGAAAGAAGAAAGAGAATTCCACAGGTACGATGAACGGAGACATGGTAACGGTCACGTCTCGTGTGGCTGATCCTCATATAGAAATTATGGGAAACAGCAGCCATGCTCATGCCGAGGGGCTCAGACCTTAGTGGCTGGGATACAAGGAAACACTTCATGAGAGTTGTGGCCGAAACAATACCTGTGGAACAGACAGAAGGCCTGGAAGGAAAATTTTGTTATTGAAGTAGTATTGATAAGGCTGATGATTTCTGATTCCTCTGTGGCTCAGAGATAGAGAGAGAGAGAGAGAGAGAGAGAGAGAGAGAGAGAGAGAGAGAGAGAGAGAGAGAGAGAGAGAGAGAGAGAGAGAGAGAGAGAGAGAGAGAGAGAGAGAGAGAGAGAGAGAGAGAGAGAGAAGAGCCATCTTTGACACACATGTTGTACCTCATACTGGGGAGGACGAGGCTCCTACATATACAAAATTGCTCCTCGAGAGAAAAACGATTTCGACACCTAGCTTTTGGAAATCATATCTTATGATAGTCGTTACGTCCACTTTCCAGGAAAGAGAGGAGTACATGGTTACTATCAACATATCCATTGCTATTTCAGGTTTCTATTGTGGTACTGAAATTGAAATGTAGAGAAAGATATGTGGGTAATAATTGTGTTTTTTAATCATTTACTTGAACCTGGTTACTCCTTCCACATTCTGTGATATTAGATATGTCTGAAGTAAAGGGGGAAATCTATTCAGTACGATCTATCTATTCATCTATCTCTATCTATCTATCTATCTACCTATATATATATATATATATATATATATATATATATATATATATATATATATATATATATATATATATATATATATATATATATATATATATATATATATATATATATATATATATATATATATATATATATATCAAAATTATTCATCGTAGTGTCTCAGATATCTCCATGACATTTGACCAAGGTAATGATGTGCTTTGCTGCACACAGCTCTAAGCCCAGCGGGAGGACCAGTTGCCATTATCTCGCTTTTCATCTCAATCTTTGGGTTCAACTTCCCAGAATCGCGATTGAGGTGGACCTGAAGCTTAGCATGACTGTGCCTTGTAAGGGAAGGAAAGGCATCAGTCAGCTGGATCTCAAGTAAGGCTTCATGTAACTACATCTCGTCTCGTTCATCATGTCTTGACGATAGGAGACCATTTATTCTTCTTTCGGAAAGAGGAATTATTGATATCGAAAAGTACTTTACACTCAGGTGAGCACGATTACGCTACAGGCCTTTAATTCTAACGCTGACGGATTTCTGATAAGAATGTTAGATTCACCTTCAAACTGCTGACAGTCTGAGAGGGTAAGGCCTTTACAGGCAGCTGAACCTTGAATAGAAAATCTTTGATCGTATTTCGTCCCATGGAAGCATTTTTTTCTTACATTCGTGTGGACGATATTTTCATAAATATTTTCAATGACTTTTGATATACACGTCACGAATACATATCACTTCTCTTAATTTAAGGGATAAACATGGGAGTTCAGAACTGTGTTGAGCTGAGTCATGATCACAGAGCAACGACCGAAACCAAGTGTCATTTGGGGTTCAATACCGATCGACACACTCTGATGGTCGAGCATGTGATCATCAGTCGACACTGAGTGGTTGTCGAGTGTGTGATTTTTTATGTCGTATTTCCATCACTGTCATATAGATTAATTGGCACTTTTAGCCGTTAGTATATCTTTGTCAAAAGCTAAATCGTAGCTTCAGTTCTTACCTATTTGAAAGAATATTAAAGTTACTAAATGGTTTATCAGTAAAAGATGTAGCTAACATCTTGTAATCAAACTCTAAGCAGAAAGTATTGGATATAGGTTATTGTCTCTGGACACAGTATCATGAAATACTTAAGAAATAAGAAGCCCTTTAAGTAGAAAGCAGTCTCTCAGTTATCTCTCACTTTACAGTTATTTTCGTCATGTATTAACAGAATCATCCAATCACGTCTCATTGCATAGCCCTCGCTGTAGATGTATCATAATATTTATGTTATCACATTGCAGTCATCGTCATAGATACATTGCCATGCTGAGCGTTTCAGTGTGCTCTCATGACACACTCGCCACGAAAGTTATATTCCTATATAAGATTCCAGTGCTGGATGATAGTTGGGTCACCCTCGCCACTCACACGACCCTGGCTATTTCCTGACCTCGGGGGATGAAGTACCTCACATGACCTTACTTCCAGCTGTGTCTGGACGAGCTGTCACCACTTTTACCATGACCTTTAACCTCCTTCCATCATCTACCGGTGTATCATTACGGTTTTTGTTGATCAGATGGGAGTGGGTGTGATGCTCTCGGGTAAGTTTCACTAAGCGGCGGTGGCTACGAGTAAAGGTCAATTTTTTTTTTTTCAGATCTCTGTTATGACTTCATGTTATTCGTCGTTCGAACTTAACACTACAGTAAATGTGGAGCCACCGATCACCTCACAGAAATATGGGACGTCATAAAAAACACAGGAAATATCTGATTATAGAATGTATAGTTAAAGGTATTATAACAAAACAACGTCTCTGTGTCACTTTGGTTGATGGTAAATGTGTGAGAGCATTTCAAAATGTAATTCAAAACTGCGAAACAAATGTCACACTTCCTGGTTTTTAGTAATATATATCCATATATGTAAAGTATTGTAAGTGTATCATCAGTAAGATACCTTGAGTGAGACTAATACTACTTTTTCTCTTGACTTACCTTAAGGAATTTCTGGCTCTTGTGAGGGAAATACTGGAAGAAAACTGGTTTTAATGCTTCCAGTATTTGAGATGATTTATTTGCTATTGGCATCTATCAATAACCTATAAGGCTTTAATCTCCTCCATGAGAAAATTTTGTATCATAGGCAAGTTCAGAATTCCCTAAATGCATTAACCACTGATAGTCTACGTGGATGTTATGTTCCGCTATTTATAAACTTTGGTGATATCATCGTCAAGACAAACCATAAATCCACAGGGAGTAAACACCTAGATTCTTCACCAAACAATGATGATCCAGTAAGTTTCTAAACAAGTTATTATTTTCAAGTTCATGTAAATGGCAAATGTTTGTTGTCAATCTTATCTCAAAATGTCGTTTATACTTAGAATTCTATATAGTCAGTGAGACCAGTTCAACCTTATAAACCTGTGTTGTTCATGTCAGGGTCTGACACCAGATAGTGCTGGTCTGCCGAGCTGCCCTTGACATTCGGTTGAGCACAATGGGCCGCGGTGTACACGGTTGTGAATCAATTAAGGGATTTACATAAGGAATAGAATACCATTACACTTTATTTGAATCTTTCCTGAGACACTGACTGAAAAATTCGCAAGCCACTTGTACTAAGGTTCATCGAAAGAAAAATTGATACAAATGTTCATATTCTCTGCTTCAACATTCCTAGACATATTAAAGGTCAGGAACTTACTAAAAGAAGAGGGAAAGAATGTCAGACATAAGGTCTTTATTACATTACCATTACTAGTAAGGAAAATAAACACATATCTGAACGTGGGCTATGGATGCTTTAACGTAATTTTAGGTCATATGTCGAGTTCTGTTTATTCAACTCGTTATAGGTATCCAGTCTGAGAACTCAGCATCTGCATGTCCCACGCTTTAAGGACACTTTACATAATGCAGTATGAAAACACACATTGCGCACATCGTGGACCTTGACCCTACCCTCCACTCTATCTGGCAAACCCCGCATAATGAACAGTGCAAACCTGTTTCCCAAACGCGGGGAGTATTGTATAGATGCCATAGTCATTTTATCTTGTGAGCAGCATTTCCATTTGTACAAGCGTTTTGTTCGTCAGAATATGGAGCACTGTTAACGAATCTTAGGGATGAGGGGGATGTACCTCATCCATATTCCTCTTACCCAGAGTTGAATCAGAAATTTACCGCTTTATGAATTCCTGTCAATTCTTCAACCATACGTTTCCATCTGCCTGAATTTTGCTGCCCTCCTCTTGTTCCAGAGGCAGTATTTCGGTCACTACTCTCTTGAGCTGTCTGCAAGTGACTAAGCCATAGTCCCGTGGAGAGCGCGTGGCTGTTGCTTCCCATAGATTTTTTTTTTTTGTAGCAATCTGCCGTACGAGGATTGACTGCTACAATGCCTTTGTCTTTTCTCACACAGAGAGATTGTGGAATTTTCTTCTTTCTCTTGTCTTTCTCTCATCCTGTAACCTTTCCACCTCACAGAGCTGGGTCTTCAAACACTTAAGGAACCATAGTTTAATCTCACTTATGTTTTAAATCTTTTTTCACTCGAGGAGGTCATGATTAGTGCATGGTGGAGAGAGAGAGAGAGAGAGAGAGAGAGAGAGAGAGAGAGAGAGAGAGAGAGAGAGAGAGAGAGAGAGAGAGAGAGATTACTGCGTTAGCCGTTTCACGCTTTAACGATGAAAGCATCACACATATGTTTCTGGGAAGCGTATGTGGAAAATCATACTAAGAATACAACAGGTTCGAGTCGCTGAGCAAGTGTGGGCGTCAGGAAATACATCATCGACACTGTAAGTGTTGGTGATACGGCCAGTGTGCAACACTGCAGGAGTGGACGACGCTTCAAGTCTGGGGTAACACAAAGCATGTGATAAAAATGAGAATATTAGAAGAGGGAGACAGTGATAATAATTACACAGGATATATACATATATAGAACAGGTATAGGTGACCTTACAAATAAGGTCAAAGTAACACCTATGAACAAGATGACACAAGCACAGATGACGCAGCTTGTGTGGGAGACTCTTAAAGGAATCATTATTACTTCGATGCTTTAATTCCCGTACCATCGCCCCGGAGACACTAGCCTCCGCCCCAAAAAAGTGCCCCGGCCACTATCTGCCAGACGTGGGTTCTTCTGCTCCTCGCAGCATTAAGGTCACTCAATGTAGCGCTTCCTCGCTAAGCGCAATTCTCTTGTGTTGCCGCTCACTCCAGAACGTGTGAGATAAAAAAGTTGCAGAAATCAACAAAGAAACAATCGCTTTATCGCAGTGTGTGTGTGTGTGTTTGTGTTTGTGTTTACTACAGTAATGCAAATCTAGGCAGTGTGTAAAGTGACGTATGTATAAATAAAATTCCATAGAACAGAACCAGGAAACCATTTTTGTGGTGGTACAGAATCATAGTCGTTGATAGTGTAAACCATGAGAGGCTACCGACTTGTTGTGTTGCAACACACGTCTACGGGTATAGCAATAATGAGTGATGTATCGCTGACACGAGACATGACTGAATCCACTGATGGAAATGGTAGACTTCTTTGGGTTTCGTAAGACAGATGATGAAAATGTCAAATTTATATATAATGAGATATAATCAATTATCGTTTTAGTTTTCTTTCATCATTAAAGGACTAAGTATGATGAATTTAAAACGCGGATAATAAGATAGCGATAGTAATAAGAGCAGTTATTTTGTTACATCAAATTATCTAAAAAAAACCATAGTTTTTCAAACAACACTTCTTTCACATGAACTAAAGCAAATATATATATATATATATATATATATATATATATATATATATATATATATATATATATATATATATATATATATATATATATATATATATATATATATATATATATATATATACGAATAAAGTGCATATGAACGCGCACCAGAATTATTATCTAAATAATGTGAGTGTGGTTGGGAGAAAATATTTCAGGCATTCTTCCACTGATGATAGACCTTCCTCTTGAGGAAAGCTGCAGGAATTCAAGAAAATCTTGGAGAGATCAAGAGGTCTGCATCAAGGTGTGGGACAGAGTGGTTTGTTGGGTATTTGCGTGATGAAGCCAGTGGAGAAGACATGAGAGAAGCCTGCTTTCCAGAGATAATTCCAAAGTAATAGCTGCAAAAGACAGGGAGAAGCAACTCTGCCGCAGGGAGAAAGGGATTCATTGTGGGGCGCAAGAGACTGGGAGCTGATAAGACCAAGTGCCTGTAATCAGTCGAGAAAGAACGTTGAAGAACCCCCTTATTGTGCAAACTGTCTTGAGGGTATGTAACATATACGTATTTACCAAATGGCGTCCTAGATACGTCTCTTCGTTGTATATGAACTGACTGTTATATTTCTCTCTTGTGTCTCCCCTGATAATGATGATTATTACACGAAAGTGCACTTGGCAACTTATCGTGTTTCATTTTCCCCATGGACTCATGTTCACGATAAAGTTACCAGCTGTCATGATAAAGTTAGTAACTGTTGTCATGCATAGTGTGGGTACCAGGTGCTGTCTTGTGGGCGTCACATGATATAGGCACGAAGTGTTCTCTTATGTTCCTCATTCATATCATGTTTATTTCATGTTGTTTCATTTCTGTCCTTCTTATCGCAAATATTAGATTCTGTCTTGTGCTTAAGTTGCCCTCAGTCGACTGCTATCTCTAAGTTGTTTGTGATCATTCATGCTCAAGTTACCAGGGGTGAGAATTCCAAGTAAGAATATCCATTATCAACCACTTTTGCCTAACTCTTCGAACCTTCTGTAATTCATGATGTTCTAAGTATATGTCAGTCTTTGACCCTGTAATCATTTTCATTATATCTTATATTTTCTATAAGTTAATTGACCATCACAAGCCAGGCAAATGGTGCCCAACCTGTCGTAAGAGACACCGAAGATTTTATATTTAACAATGTTAAGCAGTGGAAATGGTGTTAGGTAACAAATTACACAGAAAAACGACACAAAAATCTTCATACTTAATCCCCACCTTCCGAAATGATAACCTGTTTATTCGTTGATAACTAATTTATTAAACTTCAGGTCTGAAGCCAGGGTTAAATGATGCACACTTTTCTTAAGATTTTTGAGGCATAAGAGTTCTCTTTAACTTTACCCGGAACTGTAGCTCATAAACCTGTAAACTAGTGGTAAAACAGCATGATGCAAGTTTTCTGTGTCTACGACCTAGCCACCGGCAGTCGCTCACTGTCCAGCGCGTGTGGGCCTCCGAGCCAGGCTAAGTGCTGGGAAGAAATCCTCTATAACCAGGGACATTTCTGGTGTTTACGATCCCTCAACAACACCACCTATAACTCTCCATGATCATAAACGTCACAGATATTCAACAGAGATGATTCATACGTAAGTCTGAGCCTTGCACTCCACCCAGTCGCTGAATCCCACTAGGAACATCAAATAGTCAAGGTTGGTCTGCTCGCATTACCTTTGCGATGATGTATCAAGCGGCTTTATATTGATCTGCCTCACTGATCTCACTGCCGCTAGTAACAGATCATTATAGCAGATCAACATTACTGTTCTCCCTGCCGCTTGTAACAATTCATGATACCTGATCCACTTCACTGTTCTTACTGCCGCTATCAACATCTGTTGTTAATTGATTTAGTTCAGTGTTTGCAGTGCTGTTTTCACCAGCTAAGGATGACTAGCAGTACAAGTACACTATACACGGTCACTAATGTTATTAAGTCAGACTTCTCAATACCTAAGTTTAAATCTATTTTACACTAGTTATTTTTCCGTCCCTGAATTATCGTCTCGTTCTTGTGTGATACCACGTTGCATAATTTTCTGTCTTCGTTTCGATTTCATATTGCCCTTATACTTTATATAATTTGATATTCATGTTGAATAATCAAAAGAATTTGACAATAATTCATACAGTCAGTCAATGAACCTATCCCATGGCATTTGTAATACCGAGTTTGGAGTGCTATGAGAATGAACAAATATTATTCTGATATATAACTTTCTTATTTCCGGGTGAGTTATCCATAGTTTGAGTTAAGGAACACTTAACTAAATATCTAGATTAAGGAACACTTACTATCTATCTCAGATAAAAACACTTATCAAAGGATTAATTTTTGGAATATATATAGTAGCTTAACCTAAGGAGCTCTTAGCATTTGTTTGCAATTTAGGAATACTTAGTACACGTTCAACATGATCCAACGAGTGAGACAAATTGATAACCTTTGCTTCAATACTATTATCAAAAGGGAACTTTGGTATATGAAGGAACTGGTTCCTCTCTCTCTCTCTCTCTCTCTCTCTCTCTCTCTCTCTCTCTCTCTCTCTCTCTCTCTCTCTCTCTCTCTCTCTCTCTCTCTCTCTCTCTCTCTCTCTCTCTCTCTCTCTCTCTCTCTCTCTCTCTCTCTCTCTCTCTCTCTCTCTCTCTCTCTCTCTCTCTCTCTCTCATGTACCCTCCTGAGATGATATTCTCACCAAACACAATATTACAAACTAGTATTACGTCATAGATATAAGTATGTCAGCTCCAGTTTTCTATTACATATCCAGCCGCCGCCTCTTCTACTTCAGTTCTTCGAACACAACCCTTGAATACAACCCTTATATGCGATATAGACCGTTAGCCTTTGACCTGGCTCATGAAAGTCAAGTCAAAGACTAACCCATCATACTCAGGGGTCGTATAGCTGTTTTCAAGGGTCGTACTGTGGTGCTCAAGGGTCGGACCATACTGCTGAAGGGTCGTACCGTCTTACTCAAGGGTCATAACGAGGGTCGCACCGTAAGTGGAGGTCAAGGGTCGTACCATCTTGATCAGGGTATTAGATTTACAAGTCTACACCAACATCCAATAACGAAAAACAATATTTGTATATCAATCACTACTGGTGCACATTATCTTAACATGTATACAGATACAACCTGATTATTGGTTGATTTATTGCACTGCTCCCGGGCACCAGTAGGTATGAATATTCACGATAAGTATAGATGAATACTTAACACGCTCGAAAATTATGCTTATACATCACTTGAAGATTTTATCTACCTTCACAGAAGAGGTTCAATGACCTATCTTCAAATACAGCTGCTCTCTCTCGTTTCTAGATGTAACATCGTGTTATATAAATATACATTTGCCTCATTATGATAAATATTTGCACCAGTGCTAGTCACGGTTCCGATACGTGTGTCTGACTTATATATGAAGCTTAGTAATTAGCAAGGAGGGGCTGGGTCACCTGTTAAGACAGTAAATGTTACATTGGCCAAATATTACATTGAAGAATTTTAAAAGGAATGTTTACACTATGATTCAAAATCGTTTTATAGACAGATGATGACGAATCTTCAGCCATGACGCCAGAGTTTGTATAAATGCTTGGGGCACATATGTAACCCTAGCACTCGAGATCGACAGTGTTTGTTCGTCACCCAATGACCTCCACACCCTCACCAAACTACATCACATTTTTTATAGCATGAAAAACTGAATGATACTAGATTCTCTATAAGGTTTTCCTATAGGTTCCTATGAGGTTTTCCTATATAATAACTCGAATGACCACAAACCATTTCAGATCACATGTATCTAAAAATGCAGAAAAACTTTTTGATAATCATCAAATTGCCCCGTGAACGTCACTTTTCTTTCAAAGAGTTCAGAGCCTGATATTGTCTGGGATGATATTTTCCAGCAATTCTCACGTTATCATCATCCTCATTCCATACCACCAAATTTGTACCAGATGCGACCTGTGCCTGCCAGACGTATGTTCTTTTGCACTGTCATGTGAATTATGAGAGATCTCACACTGGTCACCCACAACTTCCAGTTTTACTGACACAAGAAGAAGAAGAATTTGCATAAGCAAGACGAATATATTTATGGTATATTATTCTACAATGTGTCATGCCTCATTGGATTCAAATAATCTCTATATATTTTACAGCCCTTTAGACAAACTTTGTTGCTGTTTAACCAGAAGTTAATCGTCATCCGTCATGTCAAAATGTCTCAACAGATGCCAACCATTTATGTGATCAAGTGAATGGCCCAAGTTGCTATCTGATCTCAAATCATAATGTAATCATCTTCCAGTTCTTTTAGCAAACTGATATATATATATATATATATATATATATATATATATATATATATATATATATATATATATATATATATATATATATATATATATATATATATATATATATATATATATATATATATATATATCTAACTGTGTGCATATGTGTATTAAAAAACGTACATTCATTAATTCTTTTTACATTGATTTATCAAAAATATATATTCATTTATTCATTGCTTAATTCTTTGTATTCGTATGACCATTAATGAATTTAGCTGCACACACACACAACATATACATACACATGAGCGCCGAATTCTCTTCCCTTCACTTACAGTACCAATGGATAATTACAAACAGGTAGTTACTCACACACAGACGCTTACATACTCTCATACGTCCAGTGTAAAAGCTTTATGCCTCTCTCTCTCTCTCTCTCTCTCTCTCTCTCTCTCTCTCTCTCTCTCTCTCTCTCTCTGCCTTCTTCTTCGTCTTCTTCTTCCTCTTCTTCCTGTCGAGTAAGCGACGATCAATGGTGCGAATGATCGTTGACCCCACCGCTGAGGGGGCGCCTCTTAGACTACTGGCAAAAGTGTCCGGGTATGGCGACCTTCCCTGACCTACCGACAGGGGTCCCTCGCCCACACCAGACACGACCCTTAATTAACGAATTCGTAAATGAGAGTTCGTCCCGGTCGCCAAATGTGTGGTGCGTTTTTTCTTTTTTCATTGTAAAATGTAATGATTAGTTCTAAATATGTGTAGCTATCAGTTACACTAGAATCACCTGTATAATTAGTTGAGTCGGGCTTTTAATATTTAATGTTGAGGATGTTTGAGGTCGACTTCTTGAAGACCAGATTGTGATCCTCGAGCACTTAGTTAAGACTCTTGTGTATGATGGCCCCTAAGGGTTAAGTCAAAGGTCATGCTCATCGCGGTCGAGGGTCGTACCGTTATGCTTTTCAGATGTTGGACTAAGGAACACACGCTAACTGATATCCTCAATCACTTCATAGTAATTAGACGTCAAGGAGAGAGAGAGAGAGAGAGAGAGAGAGAGAGAGAGAGAGAGGGGGGGGGGGAAGAGGGGGGTTCCAGAACCCCTCCCTTCACCCCTCCTCCCCCGCCTCGTATGCATAATGAAGCTTCACAAGACCTCAGGGAGGACCTGAACCCTGGAGGTTTTACCTTACAGAAGACCGGTTCCTTGTAGAAGGCAGCTGGCTGGGCCTGGAGTGGCTCCTGACGACCATGGCCATAAATACATTGGATATATCCTCTAGATAGATCCCTCCTCAGCAAGTGCTGGGTACATCCTCCTGAGAGATCCCTCCTCAGCAAGTGGTGGGTACACCCTCCTGAGAGATCCCTCCTCAGCAAGTGCTAGGTACACCCTCCTGAGAGATCCCTCCTCAGCAAGTGCTGGGTAACCTTTATAGTTCTGACACTAAATCATTTATCTTATCAGATAAGTTGAGATAGGGGAACATACACACACGCACACACACACACACACACACACACACACACACACACACACACATAACTGCATACAGAAAGACACATAAACAA
The DNA here is from genome assembly GCF_036320965.1 of Panulirus ornatus. Taxonomy (NCBI): domain Eukaryota; kingdom Metazoa; phylum Arthropoda; class Malacostraca; order Decapoda; family Palinuridae; genus Panulirus; species Panulirus ornatus. The sequence goes on from NC_092292.1 coordinate 20,151,681, forward strand.
ATGAATGACAAACAAGCATACAGTAGCACACACATAGATATACACAGTTGCACGTATCAATACATATTGTATGTGAACGCTTTTGTTATGTATCTCTGAGTGTTTATTATATGCTTGGGATAGTGTATGTGTCAAATGTGTGTGCATCTATTTCTTAATGTGTGTGTGTGTGTGTGTGTGTGTGTGTGTGTGTGTGTGTGTTGTGTGCGCGCGTGTGTGTGTGTGTGTGTGTGTGTGTGTGTGTGTGTGTATCGAAAATATCTTTAGAAAACATATCTCTTTTCCTTTGAGCTTATCAGTCGCAAATAAATTACACAATGAAGGAGAAACTTTGTAGAAATACACACACACACACACACACATATATATAAATATATATATATATATATATATATATATATATATATATATATATATATATATATATATATATATATATATATAAAGTAAAGGTAATGCTATTTCGGTAATATCTTAAATGTATCAAATAGGTTAATAGATACGAAATGTGAATATCCTTCTACTTTTAATTATTCATTTATACATTTAAAGAAGGCATAAATGGACATTTTTGAAGTGTACGCATGAAGTGCACGACGGTCGCCTATGATCTAGCAATGTAGGTCGGAGCGATGTCGGTGGAAAGTCGTCGCAAGTCGGTGCTCAGTGGTTGTCTAACTGTCGTATCTCCCAGAGCGGGCTTTTTCTGCGTCTTCTGCAGCAGCGAAGGCGATCTGGTCCAGCACGAACTGAGGGATTGGGTGGGGGAACTCGGGAGCCACGGGCAGGAGGTCAGATTGAGGCTGGAAACCGTCCTCGTTGGCGACGTACTTCAGTTCCACGAAGGTACCTTCAGGTGATGTGTAGCTACAAGGAACGAAAAACAGTATGAAAGAAGCGTCATAGAATGATGGTGAGAATTTCAGTATTCATTTTCGGCCAGCGTCAGTGATCTTAACAGGTTATAAGAAACTCGGGAATAACAACACTTACGAGTAATGTCCAGCCGCTTTGATGGTTCCCTGTTCATTCGGTGCGCCTGACTGGGAAACAATGATGCCGTTGCCGGTTTCTACGTCGTAGTTGTATCGCCCGTCATCCTCCTGGATCCGCTCGTCCTTCAGGATAGGCGCCAACTTCTCATCTGTGTAGGAGCGGTCGGGTGCGGCAGCAGCCAAAGCGACAAAGGCGACGAGGATCACCTGACAAACATAGACAAGTGGGTAAGGCATCCCGCCCGATGTGGATATATAGTCGACATTTATACGTTATGATTGAGGTTTGTACACTGGGTGCTGGAGTCAGTGGTATGTATGTATATATCAACACAAGATGGTGTCTGGATTAACGTGCATGTTTGATTGTCAAGAATGAGTTGTGATATTAAGAAATTTGGTTATAAATCGGTTGTAATCACGACAAGGATCCTTCTACGGTTGATGGATTTGTTGTATGCTGGTTTTCCTTCGATTGCCTGTATGTTCGTACCAGTTGTCGTAACCAGCAGTTCTTCAACCGTGCCTGTAAACATCAGCGACAACATAGGTGTTCGTCTTGTGTCATGCCATTAGTTGTCCTCGAGTCTTGTGACCAGTCATAGACTAGATGGGCAAAGAGTAATTCAGTCGTCCTACTGGTCGTCATGCCGTTCTACTCGTGGTCGTTGTGGCTGTGACCAGTAGAACCGGTAGTGTTGTTACGTCAGACGAGATTATATGGACATAATCAACAAAAACAAGCAAGAGAAAAAAGAGTAATTATATTTAAGGCATCAACAACAACCGAGAAGTTTGATTAATACTGTGTGGTTAATTGGACGCAATATTAGATACATCCACATTCCTTTGTGGGATTTGAAACTTGACCTATGCTCTCACCTCTTTTTGTTTCCAGAAATGTAATGAATCGTGATTTTCCTTTAAAGGTTACTCTACTTCTTACTCTATCATATTCCATCAGTAAATTATGGAGGGAATGAGAGGCAAAACTGTACCCAACAACATGATCAACTGATCTGTAAGATTAAATCTATTTTGTGCCAAACAAAAGAATTTCGAATTACTTCATGGAAAGTTGATGACGGTGACCTCAGGTGTGACTCAGGTGAACACTCGACCTAGTGGGGAATTTGACCCAAGTAAGAATTTGACCCAGCTGAGAAACCTGACTCAGCTGAGCACTCGACCTGGCGGAGAATTCCACCTAAGAAAGAATTCGACCCAGCTAGAAATAACTGGCCCAACTGAGAACTCAACCTAACGGAAAATTAACCTCCCTCCCCTCCCCCCGTGCTAGCGAGAGACTCAACATAAACAGATGAATTCGGATGTAAACAAGACTGGTTCTCTACCAATGGTGACAACGGGTTTCCTCAGGAGGGGTTTTATCTTTTCATCATTACTTATTGATAACACGTATGGAGGAGACTGGTGATCTACTGAATCAATAATACTAATGATATATATATATATATATATATATATATATATATATATATATATATATATATATATATATATATATATATATATATATATATATATATATATATATATATATATATATATATATATATTGTGTGGTGGGCATCTGCAACACGTTTTGGTCTGCGAATAAAGTCTTTGAAGAAGTCTTTGGTTTCGTGAAAACCAAAACTTGATACAAGTCTGATTGAGGAACATGATATACTTTCGGTGAACGAGGATGCGTCACACAGAGGTTTTAAAACTTACGAAGACTTAAGAGATCTCTTGAGATCAGGTAAGTTCAGAGTGAATGTCATGATAACGATCCTGTTAACAGAGGCACTTGCAATCACAGAAGCCATAAGACATGGTTATCTTGTACCCATGCCAAGAAGAAACTTTCAGACCACGCCACCTAAACCCGTATATAGTCAAGCTTCACTGAGGAAATGCTCGTCCCAGTCATCTTCTACTTACGAGCTTCATGTTGTGCGAGCTGGAGGAACTGATGCCTTCAGGTCTTTACGCCCTCAGTATATATAGGCGGCAGAAACAGCGACCCGGTGAGTTGCCAGATGACGCCACACATAAATTTCGCGCTTCTCAATACAATTTCTGAAAACGTGTTCAGCGCTTTCTCTTTATATTCATTGGAACTCCTCCATAGGCAAACGCTGTTTCCTTCGAGTTGCCTGTATGTTGGGAGATCTCACCCAAAACTGTACGGTAAAACACCGGCTTCATCACCGTGGGAGCAGGCGACGCCTGTCCTTTGTGGGTCCCCACGGCCGCAGGGAAAGGAGGTCACGGTGGATATTAAACCTCTACATCATTTGTATATTGACGATTAGTCATGTCTTTCCTAGAGGTCGTGGAACTTGATCAATCGAAGACAATTCATCACTCGCGACTCTTTTCCTGCCAGTCTCCAGAGAGTCAGATTTATGGATGCTGAGACGTTTCGAATTCCACTGATCCAAAACTGTCATGAGTAAAGTGAAATTACATTATGGCTCGTTCTTTTCCTCTAGGTAGTGAGACTAAGTGTTTTGAAATGCTATAAACTGATTATTTGTGTACTGAGATCTGTTACATTGGCTGAGTTTCATAAATCTTATTGCTAAAATTTTGGAAAAACAATGTTCTTCAGAAATGTACTTTACTTTTACGTTATAGCAGGATGGACTGATCAAGTTAACAAGTGTCAACAATGGAAAATACCTTTCGGAAATTTATTCTCTCATTCTAGTGTTTGAATATTTCTGTTTAGTGCTTGAATTCTTGAGATAATTCTCCACATAATGACCGCGGAAGAAACTTCTTAGATAACACAGAGACAGAGAGTGTGTTTGCTCATCTTCCATGGACGTCGAACGTTTTATCTACTGAAGGAGAACTGTAGTAAGCGAACGGTTTACTGCGATGCGTATATCTTTATAGCCAAGGAACGAGACTGGACAGGGATGTGTCACTGGAAGGCTCTTAAATGCTGAGCCATAAGTCAGGATACCGCTGCTGCTGCTGCTGACTCTATGAACGGTGTGTAAGGAAATCAACAACCAACATGGATGGTCATGCAGTTAGATAAACATTTTGACACGGCAAACGGCGCGGTGTGTGTGTGTGTGTGTGTGTGTGTGTGTGTGTGTGTGTGCGAGGTTTGGTGATAACACTGTGGGTTTATACCCAGTTCAGGTTTGTCTCCTGTTATATCTGATAAAAATACATAAATATGCATATATATATATATATATATATATATATATATATATATATATATATATATATATATATATATATATATATATATATATATATATATATATATATATATATATATATATATATATATATATATATATATATATATATATATATATATGTGTGTGTATGCAGACAGAACATTTTCTGTAAGACACTGTTTGTTAAAACCCATTCCATATTCAACACTAGCTTTCTGTTAGAAACTGTGGCCAAAACGTCTTGTGTATTTCAAGAATAAAATGAAAATGATTATGGGGCAATTACTGCAATCTTCATCTTATGGAGCAAAACGTGTGGTGAGAAAACCTGAAAATAACAACAGAAAGCATATTAGCGTATGTCTATATTTTGCCTGTGCATAATCTATGTTTCAGTTTGTGAGGGAATGTGAATATGTGTCTGCAGCTATCTATAAGGTTTCATATAAAGGGTTGTCAGACTGAGTGCCTTAGCGTAGATTGTACACCATACATGTAAACATTCATATCTACCTATCTAGTTATTCCTCTATCTACCTATCTATTTGTCTATCTATGTTTTTTCATACTTGATCGTCGTTTTCAGTGTTAGCGAGGTAGTGCCAGGAAACAGACGAAGAAAGACACATCTGCTCACATACATATAGGCACACACACACACACACACACACACACACACACACACACACATATATATATAAAACGACCTCACACCACATATCGTCTGCCAAACATTTCATTTCAAACACATCCACCCTCCTCTGCACAATCATACCTATAGCTCATGCGTCGCAACCACATAATGTTTTGACTATCATTCCTTCACATATACCCATTTTTGCTCTCCGAAATAACGTTCTCTCCTTCCATACATTCTTCATCGCTCCCTGAACCTTATCCCCCTACCCCACCCTATGACTTCCGCTTCCAAGGTTCCATTCGCTACCAGGTGACACAACTAGAAATCACAGATAGCTATCACATACACACACACACACACACACACACACACACACACACACACACATACATTATATTATTTCATACATAACCGTCATTGCCCGCATTAGCGAGGTAGCTTTCGAGAACAGATGACCGAGCATTGGAGGGAAAACTCCTCATTTGGCCCCTTTCTCTGTTCCTTCCTTTTGGAAAAGTAAAACTGGAGGGGGGCGGGGGTGATTTCCAGCCCTCCCGCTCCTGCCCCTTTTAGTCGCCTTCTGCAACACGCAGGTAATACATGGGAAATATTCTTTCTCCTCTATCCTTAGGGATAATTAATGCACGCGCACACACACACACACACACACACACACACACACACATATATATATATATATATATATATATATATATATATATATATATATATATATATATATATATATATATATATATATATATATATATATATATATATATATATATATATATATATATATATACCTAATTGCTTTTTTTCTTTATCGAGACAGTGCCAGCAAAAAACAAACCACGGCCTCATTTGCACACACATTCACTCTCCAGCTGTCGTGTATAATGTACCGAAACCAGAGCCTGTCATCTACCGCGCACCACATGGTTTACCTTGACAGCTTCATATGCTGGGTCAGGTCACTATTTACACGTCGCCCCCCATAGACCATATGAATCGAAATCTTTCCCTCCATAGTGTCTCCCTCCCTCGTGATTTTTCAGGACCTGATGCTCACAAAGCCTCCTTTCTATTGTCCATAACTTTTCCCTCTTGGCCTTCTGCTCTCCTTTAGTCCCTACGTTTCTGACAGCTCAACCATTGTGGTCGTTTTACTGACTATTATCCTCAGTTGTGGAATGATTTTAGTACACTTTTCTCGGCTCGTTATCCAACTTTGATACCACACTTCTCTTTGATGATTCTGCTGTCCTTTATCCAGTCTACCCACCTCACACTATATACATACCATCTTCAAACATTTCTTTTCCATAGTGACAATTGTTTGTAATGATCAATAATTCACATTTTGCCCAATAAGCCGATTTTCCTATATCTAAATTAGTTGAGTTTAACTAAATGTTCATCTAGTCTAAAACCAATTACCACAAAAGACTTTGTTTTACGTAAGCTTGCAAACTACATTCAAGCTTAACCCTGGCTATAATACGTCTTGATGGTTTAAAAGGTAGCGATGTAAACCGTAGATCATGATGGGATTAGATACGTTATGTTTGCTTTGGTTACTTTGATTTAAAATCGATTATTTCCTGAATCACCTCTATTTGTCAAAGTCTTTATTCATAAAGTCAAACCATTAAACTCAGCAAATTAAGATTTTCACTAAAATTCAGGTTATTTGTCATTATCGACTACTTTTTATGTATATATATATATATATATATATATATATATATATATATATATATATATATATATATATATATATATATATGTATATATGTTCTGTATTGTTAGAAAAAGAGCTGGACAAAAGCCATGAGAAAGTTTGCTGTTAGGTACATATCAGTCTAATCAACGTTCCGAACTTTTGAGGTTCATGTGCAGGAGTCGATCTGTCCATAGTGTTTTACAATATATATTTTTTTTTGTCTAAAGATTTCCAGATCATGTAACTCAAGTTCCGTTTTCATGAAGAAATGTACACAAACACGCCAACATATATTCGTTATAACTTTGATAACATGGCAATTTACAATATAATATTTGTACTGCTGTTATCACGCTCTTAGCAATTGTACTGTTAGGAGCAAGGATTGCACAACAGACCTTTACATAAAGAAAATATCATTTAGCAATGGAACATTGCTTGTCTGTATGATGGTAGCTGACCTAACCCTAGAAGGTACAGAGCCAAGAGGGTTACTCACTGATGTGAATTTCGTATTACTGTGAAGCTGTGAAAGATTAACGTTTGATATAAACACAGCCACGTAAACAGACACACCCATACATACATACATACATACATACATACATGTTGCAGAAGTTCACAGTGGTGCGCATGATCTAGTATTTGCCGATAACACGATAAGTTCCCAAGTGCACTTTCGTGAAATGATCACATCGTCAGGGGAGACACAAGAATGAGATAGAAGACTTAAAACAGTCAGTTGATATACAAAGAAGAGGAAAAGTTAAGACACCATTAGTATACAAGTGTTTCCGGTTGGTGGTGTTCGGGTCTGGCATCATGCCTGTCTTAAAATTTCATTATGTGGACAGGACGGGGAACTGTTCACAAATTTTGCCTACGACAAAGCTATCCAGTTTATATAGACCTTTACTAATATTCGTGTTACAATTCTTTGTGTATTTCAGAATAGAAAGTTCAACGATATTTCTGTTGGTCAAGTAATTACATTTGATGACTGAATTAGCGTTATTCCAGTCAACACAGTAGTTATACTCATGTTAAAAAGTATGGCCATCGTATTGATACCACACTTCTCTTTGATTCAAAGACGCATTCTACATTGAAATAGGGTACGTTGATTTTTTCCTCTTTTTTTGTGTGTGTCATATGGGAAGAGTGCGTAGTAACTGAGCAATGATTGATCATTGCCTATTTCAATCTTAAGACCACGTCTCCTTTTTTGAAGCTTCTGCAAATTCAAGGTTGAGCTGTAATCAGTATCAGGGAAACGACAGACCCTACTAGAGTGAGAAGGTCTTCGTCGAGAGTACACTCCACATATTCTGCTGAGGATGATACAACCTCACTGAAAGCGATTCTTCACTCAGTGTATCACCACATCCAGGTGAAGTCTGGTTAACGTTTATACGTTTATGTGTATGCTTTTCTGAATATCTTCATATGGAAACACGTAAACAATGTTGACGAAAGAATAAAGGTACAGCAAGGATGCTTTAATTCCCATCAGTTATACTATGATAGCGAGTTTCTTGTCCCAGAAGCATATTAAGATTCTGCTCTGGTCTACCTCTTCTTAGACTATTACGAAAAGAACATTTCTCAAAAGTATTCATGGCACCCAACCGTATCAGTATTAAGTATTTTTACAGTCTACTGTGAATTTGTGTTCGGTTGCAATTAGTTACATTTACCTATTTTCCTTTCATTCCATTACATGTTTACTTATTTTCATATGATTTTCTGGCGTCATCTCCCTGCATCTTGTTTTTGTCTACTGTGTACTTTTTTCTGTTTTCGAGATTTTAGCAGTGGTTGGATGATGAACTATCATTCTTACCATTAGTGGCTCAAAGGACGAATAAGTCAATCATTTTCCAGAATATTTTGCTGAATAACTTCTGAATCGAGGCCGTTGTGCGATATCTATCAGGTGATGTTCAGTGTCAGTTTTCCATGAGTTTGAACTGATTTGGACGAAGCTACGGTCTATGGCTGGAAAAAGGGATCAAACTGATCCTCCTCTTTTCTTTCTCGCACATAAGCCTTACTGTCTAGATAAAAGCTCTTCACTGCTTCTGGCTGCTTTCCTCCCACAAATATATTCGTAAGACCTTCCACATGGCATCTCTGTCAACCTTCTAATACGCTTCCCCCAGATCCCTAAACACCACATATAAGTCGTTTTTTCTCTCTGGGCATTTCTTACACCTTATCCATACATTCTCTACAACTCATGAAGCCACATTGTCCTTCATCAGTCTGAAATGCTGAACTTTTGTCTCCCTTGCCCTTATGTGATGGTTCTCGACAAGCATTCCACCAATCTTCAGGAACCTCGGCACGAGCTATACATACGCTGAAAACCGCAACTTGCCAATCAACAACATAAACACACACTTTCTTAGGAAATTAAACTGCAATCCCATCTATACCAGCGCCCTGCTGGAAAACGGTAAATAAGTACACACACATACACACACACACACACACACACACACACACACACACACACACACACACAAATGAGTATATATATATATATATATATATATATATATATATATATATATATATATATATATATATATATATGAATAAATTCTTTAAGAGAGAGAGGATAAAAGAAAATGGTTAAAGAAAACTTGTTAAAATGAAGTAGGAAGGCGGGAAAGTGGGTGAGAGCATGAAGATTCCGTTTCTTGGTCATAAAGTGAGGGTGGCAGCAATTGGCACGGTTCCACAGGTGAGGTCAAAGGTCACGCCTTACCTATGACGTGGAGATGTAGGCGGTGAGTGACTGGTGAAGAGTTTGTACGTGTTGTTATTATTCGTATGGCCCTCAACACTGTTCAGACTACGGCTAGCCTTACGATACCGGCCATCGACACCTGACAAAGAATAATTAAGTAACCTCTATAACAGCGACTGACTTCTCACTGATTGTTATCCAAAAATAAGGATTATCCAAACTTTTGGGTTGCTAAGGATGTTTTATGTATTTCAGTCCTTGAAAGTAACAAGCATAACGAATTTACAAATGCTACAGTCATTAGAAGTAAAGTAGTAAAGATAGAAACTATTGGACACGTCTCTTTATGCATGACTATAAACAGGCATCCTCATACATAAGAGGAGGAAACTTCCAAAACAAGATGAATTATGGTCTCAGATATTCATAGTAAAAGTCATGGTCGAGAATGGCTTATTAGATACCATTCTCAGGATATCTATCCTGTATCTTCCTCACCATCGCCCCACCTCTTTAATTCTCTCATTACAAATATCGCCAATGTATCTCAGACCACCGTATGACGTCCTTTGTAAGATCACAAGTATGATTTATGTCACGGTATCCAGCAGATAGGTAGTAGCCTCCCAGGATTATCTTTTCGAGGAGAAACTAAACGCAAAAGGAATGGATCATAATTGCCATAATAACATATTCGACGGCAACATGGGAGAGGCATGAATTTAGGACATCCCTAACTGTAACACGGCTGGAGACAACATGGCCGACAGTGCTCAGCGGGTCTCACACCGCGGGGATTCTCCAAATGGCTAATAGAGGCAGGACCTTGCACACAGCACTCCTGCAAGCAGCTTCAGGACCTCACACACACCTCCGCTTTTAGCAGCAGCTGCAGCAGCACTATGTAAACACGACCTCCGCTAGCAGGAACACCATCTTGCACACACCACCTCTGCTAGCAGTAATTGCACATATGAAACACCACATTTGCTAGCAGTAGCAGCACTTTATAAACACCATCTATGCTAGGTGCAGCAGCTCCTCATAAACTTTACATCTGCTGGCAGCGACAGGAGCTCGCCAACACCGCTTCTGCTAGCAGCGACAGAACATGGCAAACTCCACCTCCATTGAGCTACGGTAATGTTCGCACATCATCATTCATCTTGAAACCAGTTGCAGAATATATTTTCATACGAGCCTCCCTGCACAGACGACTAGCACCAATAATCATACACCTTTGTCCCAGGAGACTTCGTACAATGCTCCCCTGGTCGAGGAATATTGTTTTTATGAAAATTTAATATATGAACTTTGTACAAACTCTATTGCAATAGTCAGAAAGAAGCAGTTCTACTTCTGTCAGGTTCATGGTGTTATAGAGTAATGAAGGTGATGGATGACTGTGGACTTAGATTCTGTTATCGTCCTCTCTCTCACACACACTTTTTCGAACAGTAAGAATGAATATTTCCCGTGAGAAGGTAAATTCTTAAAATGATTCAGAACTCACTTTTAGTGAAAAAATGATAAAAATCCAGAAAATATGAAATATAAAGCATAAGATATAACAAGACAAAGAACAGAAACTCTCAAAAGGAGCTGAAAAAAATCATAACTTGTAGATGTTCAAACCCATTAATAAACCCAGTTCTGGTTTTCGATATTGTTGAATTGCTCTTATATAAATATTTTCATCTGACCTGCGAAATATAGGGTAAAACCAGAAGCTGATGTAGAAATCCTGCCCCACTCAGCTCGAACAAGCATGCAGTTGACCTAGTGTGTGTGTTCTCCCTCGCCCAACAAACCCACCCATTGCCTACTTTTGCCCCCCCCCCCCCTTCCCCCCTCTCCTCCTCCTGCATCTGCTGGATCTTTGTGTCATGCCCCAGTGCGTTCTCCAGTACACCCACATTCCCTTAGCTCGTAGGTCACTCCTTGTTCAGGTCAGGGAGTAGAGGTGGAGGTAATCCTTCCAGTAACCTCAACTCTTGCAGTCTCACAGCAGGCGTCCTTGCTGAGATCAAAGGCTAAATGGGTGGGGTTCCTGAAGGTAAACCTTAATAGTGTTTGGACCTTTGCAGTGTATGGTGAGGAGGACAAACTTTCTATTCTGAAGATACTAAGAACCGCACAACCTTCTAGGAGGAGCAGATAACCTTGACATCTACCTCCAATCGCCTCCCCTCCCCCCCCAAACTTGGAACAATCTCCGTCACCATTTAGGTGAATGAAGCAGAAGGATGGCTAAGCCACAGACAGGTGCTGGTAACAATCGCTAGACCATCGATGTAGGAGAAAGAAACAGGTTTCTCACCGAGGATAAACAATTTCATCGACCGGAGAAGCAAATAACAAGTCTGTTGAAATAAACTATAGTCTAATAACCACAGAGAAAATACGTGTGTCTCTGAGAAGGAGGGAAACCAAGGAAAATAAAAAGATATTGTTGAGGCAGAGGTACAAGCATATCGTCATGATCGTCTCTCATGTTCGTCATGGTGACAATGGCAGGTGTACCCGTCGTGACTTGCTTGTATGAGAAATAACAAACATTGTGGAAAGAAGACAGGATACACACGAACATAAATCTTTTGCTATGATTCCTGAAACTTTGGCGTTCATAACTACATTTCTGGTGTGTTGTTCGCTGAGATCATGCATAGAGACGGCCTCAATTAAATTTCCATCATGGTTGACCGCGTTGGACATATAAGGAATTCATAAGAAAGTAAAAGAGAATGAATTCTCTAAGCTCTTCGTAAGTGGGTTGGACAGGTATCAGCGTAGCTCAACATAAAGATCAAAGGAATATTGAAGGAAAAAAAAATGACATATACATTTCTTCCTGTTAAAAGATTATGTATACGAACTTCTTTAGAATGCTAAAGTAGCCCAAAGGAAAATGAAAGATTAATTCGTTCTACACCAAAAATAGTTACTTGCTTCATCAAGGAAGTGAGAAGGTTATCAAGATAGAGAGGATTAAGGTAGTTTTCAAACTGAGCCGATAGATGCTAATGGAAAGGAGAGAATGCAGCAAAGTTCGCCGAAGAATTACTGTAGGAAGAGTCTAACCTAATGAATAATAATCGAGCAGAGATAAGAGTTTCATGGGTGGAGGCCGGACTAAGAGGCTAACCGAAAGACAAGTATGATAAGAGCCGGTTGTGTTCAAAGCCTAACTATAAACCACACACAAGAAAATTATAGTACCTGATACAAAGCAAGAATTAGAAGGTAAGAAACTAGAAAGAGATCGTAAGTCAAACTATCAGATGAAGTGAACCACACAAAACAAATGGGGTCAGAATTGATAGTATACCTTAGAGACAACACTGGCCAAACAATAGACTAGAAAGTCATAGAAAACTTGAGGAAGATTAACGAAAAACAACGAAATCACCAGGATAATGAATTACCATCGTTCATTATGGAAAGGAGCATGATGATAGATGAAAGCTGCTCTAATTTCTTATGATCTGTATTGCAGAGAAGAAAGGTTCTGCAGAGCCCGAGGTTGGGTCAGGTGGTAACACGAGAGAGAGAGAGAGAGAGAGAGAGAGAGAGAGAGAGAGAGAGAGAGAGAGAGAGAGAGAGAGAGAGAGAGAGAGAGAGAGAGAGAGAGAGAGAGAGAATCTGATTACTATATCTTAGATGATGATTTATATATATATATATATATATATATATATATATATATATATATATATATATATATATATATATATATATATATATATATATATACATATATATATATATATATATATATATATATATATATATATATATATATATATATATATATATATATATATATATATATATATATATATATATATATATATATAAAACACTTAGGATGGTAGACAAAATTTGACATCTATACTTTTTATTGAAAGAAAAATTGAAAGGATACGAACATAGCATCATTCATCTGAAATTAGGCTAAGAGTATACTTGGGAACTTAGATTATATTGATATGACAGATCTCATTATCATAACCCCCGACTGAATAAATAAAGTAGATTACAGACGATCATCCGTATTAATATAACGGTCAATGTGGGCAACACGTCGAGTAAGGTAAACAGCCACTCTGACGACAAAGTTGTCAATGTGTGCATGGCATATTTTGATGGAGAATTCCCTTGACAGAATACCCACCTTCTCTTCTGAGCTCTTGGATAGCACGTGGGTAGTTCCTATAGTCAATTTCCTTTCGTCCTGATGTGTGAGAGGGTGAATGATCTAAATTCCTTCAGGATACACTTTTAGTTCTTGCAGAGGGATCCGCCTAACGGAAGACTAAGACGGACTTAGCTCTTCTGAGCGTTTGCGAAGTGGCAATTTTTGGACTCTAGATCACTGGCTGTCCGAGTGTGTCAGTGTTCTCTGCTGAGCGATCTGTTCTTATCCTTCCAGAACTTGTCTGGGCGTGGGTGTCTCGACATGAAATGTGCGCTGCAAATTCGTCGTATCTTGACCACAGATTTCGTTTATCCAGCAATCCTTCACTGTGCTACCGTGAGAATCGTGATGAAGTTACACTTAGAGAGCTTTCTGGAGCAAATTCCACATCAATCTGGATGACAACCAGAAAATTGAGATTTGATTAAGGACAGTTTAGATACAAAATAGAGGGATCTACATAGTAAGCTTCTGGACCTGCCTATCTATATATCATTACTAGTATCACACAACTTTTTAAACTTTTGTGTCTGTACATACTTATTATAGTGTGTGTGTGTGTGTGTGTGTGTGTGTGTGTGTGTGTGTGTGTGTGCGTGTGTGTGTGTGTGTGTGTGTGTGTGTGTGTGTGTGTGTGGTAGACGTATGTTCAAAGAATGTGTCCGAAACGATCCGACTGGATCTCAAGCATTTTGGTAACAAGCGTCTTAATTTTCGGAAGGCTGCTGATTCACACAGCACCAGGTACTTGGCCAAATGAGACTGGGTCCCTGGACCCCCGGGCCGGAGAGGACCTCATCTTCCAGGACGACCAGCGGGATGGATGATTACCCTGGAAACCTGAAGCTGGGGAGCGTACTCTGTCCTTCAACAGACCTCATTAATATTGATATTGAAAGTGAGAAAAGCTTTTCTTAATTCTATTCTAAACGTTGTCAATCTCTCTCTCTCTCTCTCTCTCTCTCTCTCTCTCTCTCTCTCTCTCTCTCTCTCTCTCTCTCTCTCTCTCTCTCTCTCTCTCTCTTTTACACTGTTGAAAAAGTTATATAGTTTTTGGATAAACCATTTGGATTTCCTTGATCATGTTGTGTCCATGGTAAAGCAAGAAAATTATGAATCGTATGTATATGTTAATTCTTAAAAAAAAAAAAGTGAGAAGGGGAAGGAGGTAGTGTGCTTGTGGTGGCCTGGGGCGGGACCCAGCTCACCCAATCAGATGTCCTCGCCTCACTGGTGCTACACTGGCGCATGCCTCGCTGCAAACCCGGCCAGCCGAGTGGCCATGGTCGTGCAGGTGTGGGGTTAACATTTGTACCCTCGCCCTGGTACACGTGGCCTGGAGATTCCGGAGGCGTGGGGCTGATTCATCTGATTCACTTAAAATTCTGGAGATATGGGGATGACACATCTGCCCCAGGATTCCTGAGGTGTGGGTCTAATTCCCCTTATTCACTTAAAATCCCCGAGATGTGGGGATGACACACCTGTCCCGGGATTCCGGAGGTGTGGGTCTGACTCACCTGCCCCTATAAAACAGAGGAGGAGGATCAGCTCTGCTGTTTTTATGGTAGCAATGTACGTCGTCTTCAGAATGTAGTGTGATGGTCATATATCTTGATGGAGGGGAGTGGCCAGGGAGCGTTGTGAAGGCTTGACGTCTTTTATTACCTGGTAGTGATGGCCGGTGCTTCGCCAATACCCGTGGGACGGCACAGGCAGCGTTGAACGTATGTGATATCTCTTCAGAGGTAACCCCGGAGCTCAGGAGGAGCTGCAGCTCCTCGTATCACAGGCTGTCGCTGTTACGCCCCAGGACACGACACCCGATAAGAGGGTCGTTGCCCTTATCCTCCTCGTCCTCATAGAAGGGTCGTCGTGTTCACGGATGTAGCCTCATCTCCCTTATCTTCTCGTCGGCTAGTCGCTCAAGTCGTAACTGATACCTGGATGTAATGGCAGACTTGATGCAGATAATTGGAGAAAATTGTTCAAGTTCTTCAGACGGACTTAAACTAAGGATACACTCTGCCAGGAAGATGATGAATTCTTCCTCATAATGAGTCTCATTTGTTTTCAATATCTTAGGCATTGTGCCAGGCGATGAACATATGTACGATTTGATAACAGAAAAATCAATTTAACCTTCATGATTTCAAACATTACCCTCTATGTCTGAATCCTCGTGCTCCACCAATGACGTGTTCAGTTTGTAGAACGACGGATATCTAGTTAAAGAATCCTTGAAGGATTCCTTAGAAGGAGATTATGGAGAGGTGGGACCTTGAGAGACCCTCGCTGACCCCATGCCAGGGACACGCCCGCGCCAATGACCCCACTAAAGTGAGCTGTAGCTTCAAGTGTGGTCTTGCCAACCAGCAAAAACACACGAGGGGGCCTTACCTGGCGCATCTCTTTGGGCGTCGACCCTAGATGGTGGATGAAGAACGGCTTAACATCACGCCGTGCAACGGCCCAACTTTACACTGATGAACAACTAAAGATCACGCTTGGAGGAGGTCTTACATATCAGGTTCTGGAACGGTCTGATAAAACGACGGGGAAAGGACAGACATTATGCTGAACGGCCCGATACCAAGATGAGAAAATGCTCCGAAATCAAGGTCCCGATATCAACACTGGGGAATGACTCAACATCACGCCCACGGACGCTGAGAAACGGTTCTACATCACGCCTTGTGATAACTGTACATTACGTCGAGGAAAAGCTGGAATTTACACTACCTTCTACGTCAGCACAGGATGACCGACGCCCTACCACCTGCTGGGTACTGCTCAAGATGGTAGATCTCCAGCCGGGAACTGCTGAGAACGGCTGATCCACCCACTGGGTGCTGCTGAGGACCGCCGACCCACCTGGTGAGTGCTGCTGAGGGCGGCCGACGCACGTGGTGGGTGTTGCTGAGAACGGCCGACTTACCTGGTGGGTACTGCTGGGTTGGCCGACCTACCTGGTGGGTGCTGCTTAGAAAGGCTATCCACCTGCTAAATGCTGCTGAGGAAAGCCGACCTACCGCTGGGTGCTGCTGAAGACGCCCAATTGACCTCCTCGGTACTGCTGACGATGGCAACCTCCAGTACCCCTGCGTTGACATACTTTTTGGAGTGGAATGTGGAATTTTGTCTTTTTTTTTTACAGTCTATGTTACTCTGGTGACCTCTCTTTAGGATCTCTGACTGCGAACCTTTCACGCAGATGCAGTAGTTGATACTTAACTATGATTGATTTCTGAGTACACGCAAGATATGACTTTCTCTGCTATCAACTAATTCGCAGTGTATCGGGTGTAATGAAATATCAAGAAAGATTTTGAGAATATTGGTATAGTTATGAATATCAACGTATCATAACATATGCTTATACCTACTGTTTGCAGGGCAGGGCCTGGGAAGGATGCAGGCCAGCACCCGTGCAGGATGCAACCAACACCTAGGCAAAGTTGGGTGGCAGGACTAGAGCCGGTTGCAAGCCAGCACCCAGGCAAGTTGCAGATTAGTACCTAGGCAGGTTGCAGGCCACCATCAGGGCATAGTGTAGGCTGGCACGAAGCAGATTGTAGGCCAGCATCAGAGCAGGCTGCTGGCCTGCACCTGGGGAGGTTTTAGGCCAACACCTAGGTAAGCTGCAGGAATTTTAGATGACATATGATGTTCAGAGACCTGCTGATCAGGCGTATTCTTTAAGAATTATTTGCTGACCGAAATTCACTTAAAACATAATCGTAAATTAGATTTTCTGTACATACCAGGTCACTAACTTGCTGGCAGTGAATGGAATACTGACACTAAGTAAACATGACTTTGTGTGAATGTCTAAGGGGTTTGATGCCTGTGACTATGAAGACAAATTTAATTCATGTGATGAAATGTCAACAGTAGCTCGAACCAGACCTCCATGGATTCAGAAACGTTGATATCAATTACCAGAAAATGTCAAACCGCGCTAAGAATTTAGCATTGGCATAATTCACTCTAGAGAGAACCACCTGGGACTTAGGTTACCTGAGCAAGCAGGAGTCATGAGAAGCTGAGCTAAACGTGTAGCCGTAAAGGGTTGGTGGGCCGGCTTGATGGGCAACAGGCAAGCTCCTCATATTTCGAAATGTGTATGAAATACTTCTGACAAGAGGCCACGAAGAGCAAGTGACTTTTAGCTGAGAAATAATCAGGTTAAGCGAATGAATCGTTGCTCAGATGGAGTTCGCAGTTTCATTCCGTCGTTTCAGAGGACGCCAAATATGGGTAGCGAAACCAACCTTGGGATGGAAACAAAATCAATACTGCACTCGGGTCTAATACCGAGGAATGAAAACAAGAATGAATACCTGTGACTATGCTTGCTGTTGTGTGAAGTTGTTGGAAAAGGTAAGAAATTATTGTGAAAGTGGCAAGCCTAAACCAAGACTAATGCAAGATGGAGACATCAGAAAGTATACTTCGTACATTAGAAAGGTTATTAAAGGATTTATGATAGGGCAGAGGAATATATCATAAAGTATAGTATGTAAGAACATATGTCAGCATGTATACAAACTTAAAAGCATAGAATGATACCCGCAAAGATGGATTCGAAAGTAATATGTCTGTAGCAAGCAAGGCCTTGATATTCCTGTTGCTGCCTCGTAGTATCAGTTTCCGGAGAGAACGCGTCAACATAAAGGGGGAAAAGTAATCTTGTCTTCGTTTCAAACTTCACTCTTTTACTCCAGGTTATCAATAAGACCTTTTTTTCTAAAAAATTATGTGGAACATAGAAAGGGTTATAGATGTTTAAAATTTCTGAACAAAGAACTGGTAATGAGAACTTGGCAATTGTACTTTGTTAGAACACTACAATAATAAGTCAGCTAACTCTTCAGTAATCATGATATATGATCAGAAGTTTGATAGCCTTACCTGTTCTAGTATCATTTTCTGAAGCAAAATTATGTTGTCAACCATTTCAGCGACTACTACAGTCCAATGAGTCTCCCAGAAATATTTTTTTGTACTATGTAACCTCAGTATTTATCACGACTTATTCTTTTGAAGGTACTGTTGACAAATGGTGTGTCTGCTCAGTGAGGTCGTGGCCATTCAGGCAGAGGATGCAAATGGCTTGATCTCTTCGCCTGGCGACAAAGGGAAAGGTAAGACAACACAGATCTCCGTTTGAATGTCCATGTTATGATGTGGTCTTTCTCTGTTATATTCCATATGAAATGTCACTAGAATATTCACTCCCACTAACTCCTACATCAAAGTGAACAGGTTCTTTATCTGGTCAATTGAATTTTTCTGTGAAAAACTGATTTTCCTCAGTGATATTCTGTCGTATATTTATTGCTATATAAGTTAGGGGAAACATCAAAGCTGACATGTACAAAATGAAAATTCTGAGTATAGGAAAACAATCATACTATCCTAAACCAGTCGTGGCCATCAGCTATAAGAGAATAAATTTTGCACCAAATTATTTGTGAATTACATGACACAGGATGTTTACGATCGAAAACTATTTTAAGATGAAATCCAAAAACAAATCTTAGAATCTGAGAATATTAAAGTTCACATTAAAACAACAACCTTTCAGCCACACAAGCAGTATCCAGCTTCCAAAAGATTAAGTGAAATTTTTATCCAAGCAATTATTCCAAAAAGGAACACCCGAGTGGCTCTAAATTTCAGGGAACATACAGAAAATCAATAATTATATAAAACAAAGAATATGACTAATGTAAGAAAATAATCAGGTATTCTTTTATCATCGCATTCTATACAAACTCATGAGAAAATTCGCAGGTAGAAAATAGATTTGTATATATATATATATATATATATATATATATATATATATATATATATATATATATATATATATATATATACATATGTGTGTGTGTGTGTGTGTGTGTGTGTGTGTGTGTGTGTGTGTGTGTGTGCGTGTATATAAACTTGTTCGTTCATCTTGTTTTAGCACTTCACATATAATTCGATCAAGGGTGTTTCAGTCTTTTTCATCCTGAGAGACATACTCATGTCTGCACTAACCTTACTTACTTGGTTCTTGATCATGATTGACTTTGGTGATTTATCCAGATAATTCTCAAACAGAAATATCATTTTCAGAATTTTTTCGAAATGTCTGTATCTGTGCCTCGTTTTCTCATATAAATGAAAGCTTCATGTAAAACTTTGCAAAGTATATCATTCTGGAGGATGAAATATCATATTAGTAACTGCATCCTCTAGGACTTAGAGAATATAAGATAATGGAATTGACTTTTAAAATATAATTCTATAAGAAAGAAGCTAAAGCCAATGAAAATGTATATCACATAACCATTAACATATTCTAAGCCTTCGCTACACTTTGAGTTGTAAACTTTTAATATTATCATATAAACCTTATGATTAGCTGTCGAACAATTCATCATAATGTGTTGTTTAAAAGGAGTTGTCGGCTTAACTGCAAAAGGTTTATTTTCAGTTTGATTTTGTTACCCTACATACATATATATATATATATATATATATATATATATATATATATATATATATATATATATATATATATATATATATATATATATATATATATATATATATATATATATATATATATATATATATATATATATATATATATATATATATATATATATATATATATATATATATATATATATATATATATATATATATATATATATATATATATATATATATATATATATATATATATATATATATATATATATATATATATATATAGATATATATATATATATATATATATATATATATATATATATATATATATATATATATATATATATATATATATATATATATATAGATAGATAGATAGATAGATAGATAGATAGATAGATAGATAGATAGATAGATAGATAGTGTGTGTGTGTGTGTGTGTGTGTGTGCGTGTGTGTGTGTGTGTGTGTGTGTGTGTGTGTGTGTGTGTGTGTGTGTGTATACTTTCTATCGACGGATGAACTAAAGCTCAGTTATTCTTTTATCTTCTATTACTATACTTGCGTACAGGAATACATCAATGTAATGAAGAAAATTGATAAGAAATGTACCTGAAGTGGTGTGTCATGATGAGGTGTAAATCCTTTAAAGCGTATTGGTAATCGCACCTCTACGATCTTAATGCTTCATTTCTAGTACCATTCTTTACAGTTAATTGAGACTTTATATTAAATCTATTATGTAAGAGGCAGGAACGTGTATAAGGGTTTCTTTTGCAGCTCATTCAGTGAACAAAAGCTTGATATATTGAGGTCTGTCTAGCACCGTCCATACTATCTTTTTTTATTTGTAAGCCAAATATTCACATCTCCATAACAGTCCCTCTTTAGTGTCAAACTTGTGGGATGTCTTCCACCATGCTGGGCCCAGGATTTGTTTATCTTGCGGTGTGTGTGTGTGTGACAACTGTCTATGGCTACATTTTCGTGGTATATATATATATATATATATATATATATATATATATATATATATATATATATATATATATATATAGAGAGAGAGAGAGAGAGAGAGAGAGAGAGAGAGAGAGAGAGAGAGAGAGAGAAATAGGGATAGGGTAGTAGGGAGTGAGAGAACATCCAGTATCTCTGGCGCGTGCAGGCAGGGTGGAGTCACCACACACCCTGCCCAGCTAAACACAGGCCTCGTCTCCCTAATGACCAGCTTCACGGCCAAGTTATTGCATAAAGACGATTTTGAGGCCATAAGTTTCATGCAAATGTCGGAGTCACTGGTATTAATATTGTTCCTCAAAATATCTTCCGAATTATTACTTCAAATCGAATTGAATATTTTGTTCATCATCATGCATGTGATATATATATATATATATATATATATATATATATATATATATATATATATATATATATATATATATATATATATATATATATATATATATATATATATATATATATATATATATATATATATATATATATATATATATATATATATATATATTTATATATGAATCGATAGATATGTAGACTATTCTGTAGAATACTAATATACTACCTCTTCACCTCTGTTGGTGCCAAAGCCTGACATCCATTGCTTGCACACATAAACCTTTGCAGGTAGTCTCATTGTAAAAGTCAAGAAGATACTTGCTCGTGTTTGTGTGAATCCTTCCTTCGCTGTTGTAGCTTACGCCTGCGTACCTTATATTTCTTATGTTACGATAATTAGCTGTCTGAAGTTCAGACAGGTGTGCATAATCCTTTTAGCTTTACGAATTGCTTAAAATATTGATTTGCTCAAAGTTGTGCGTTATCATAGGACCTAATTTATATCTATAATATTTTTGTGAATTAACTTGGCTTATGTGGCAAATACGGAGGCCACTGGCCATTCTTTCCACCACTGTAAACATAATGACATAATGACGTGATTATACCTACAATACCTAAGCTCCTTTCCATCCATTTTTGAATTAGCATTTTAGTTTGATTATGATAGCCGGTCAGAGCTGAACTAACTGTGCAAGCTGGAGGAAATATTATCATAATTTTACAGGTTCTTGCATCCTGTTCGTCCCACGAATTGTTGAGCACATTTGCATAGCTGTAAGCTCTTTAGAGACGTGTCCCAGTACATGTATAGTTACTGATAACTCTTTTTAAAGTGAGGAGAATTGCGAATATATGAAGAGGAAGACGTTTAATATAGCTTCATTATATAGGCACTACATTATAAAAAGTATCTGGAAGGTGAATCGATATTAAATGAATATGATAAAATTTGATTGCTATTCCTTCCATTGATTATCCCACTGACTTACAACACAAATATCTAAACTTTGCTGATCTCTGCCCCCAAGTGTGAGGATACATGTACATGGAGAACAATGACCTTTGAACTTCCCTGATAAGATCACCAAGACAAGGGAAACATTCACCTTTGACCTACCTCGAAAATCCACAGGCTAACAATCTTTGCTTACAGACCCTGCGGACGTAAGATTCAGAAAGCTATTATTTGATATCACTCACCAAGTATTCAAATAGGTCTGTATGTATGTTATGAAGGGTCATGTATTTCGAGTCACATAGGAAGGTGGGCCGAAATCAATATAGATAAGGAACCACTTGTATCACGCTCGATGAGAAAAGCATCTGATAAAGGATTTTAACTCGCAGTACCGTGCACAACACTACATGTTCAAGATAGCGCTAGGACCGTGAGGCTCAACGGGCTCGTATTGGAGTTTTACCTCAGAGGTCGCTAAGTCTTCCAGGAAGTTTCAACATAAAAGTATAAAGTTATCCTCCTTAAACATTAATCGTAAGTTACGTACACACACAATTTCTATACGTGCATATATACATAGGAGAGAAAGATTACTACTGTATGTCTTGCCTGTCAGAGAAGGCCAGAGCGCGAGGCTGGAAATCCTCCCCTCCTCTATTACTGCTTTTCAAAGGGACAGAGAAAGGGATGAAAATGAAGATTATTATTCAGTGGTTCAGTCTCTGATACATTTTTTCTAAAGCAGAGGAAAATGAGCTTGTAAAAAAAAAAAAAAAAGGAAAATATAATATATCAATATGGATAGCTATTTATTTTAGCGTTGAAATCTCCTAAACTTACTGACTCTAAAGGAGTCAATATTTCGCTCCTACCGGAAGTAGCGGAAGGTTGGGCTGCAGGAAACCTTTAAGAAGAGTTCTTAGGTAACACCTGGACTCATTCAGAGAAAACAGATCGGAAATTATTAAAGGTAAAATAAAAATGAAAATAAAAGAATTTGGATAACTACTTATTTATAGCGTTGAAATCTCCAGAACATACCGCCTGAGGAAGCACTAATTAAATGATAAATGAATGGGAAATAAATGGGGGAAGCTGATTAAGAGGTAGTTTTATTACCAAATTAGACTCAAAGGATCCTTTCTTATTCTTTTTTTCGGAATTCTCACGGAGATCTTTGATGGTCATAAATACTGAGCATCACTGCCGGGGCGGCCACCCATCCACTCTCGTCACTCAGTTAGCCTTGTCCTAAATGTTTCACAGCGAGCAAAATGGACGCAATTCTCATATAGAATTTTTATTCATCATTGAATTTTGAGCAACCACTGATTACTGAGGGTATTCATAACCATGAAAATCAAAACCTTGTATGATACCTGGGGAGGCATTAACCTGTCTACAGATAATTACAGTTTTGATAAATGATCTTTTTTCAATTTCTATGAGATAAAAACAGACATGAAAGAAATATAAACTTTGTAATTTAAGAGTAATTAGATAATGTGATGAAAAGAATAGCGCAAAATAGCTTGGCAATCTGTATGATAGATATGGTGTCAAACTTAGTCTGTTGAGTTACTTAATGTGTAATCTTCCAGGAGGGGAGGTCCATGATGGGTGTTTAGTCGTTATGAGGAGATCAATGTGGAGGGTATGTGGCAGAGCGTCCAGACTGTGAGGCAGATGAGACTCGCCAAGGACCCTAACCGCTCGGGCTTCCACTCCTCTCGGGAGATTTCAACGACAATCTCATCATTTAGCTCATTTCATTCATCCATCAATCTCATTCTATGAAAGTATTTCTTTGTCTATTTCATTGAAAAATGCTTCACTATTTTCTTTTGTTGTGGCCTTTGGGTGCACTATCCTTGCAGATTCCGAAGAATTGCTCACTGTCGACATCATCAAACTGGTTTAGAAACTTCAAGGTTTTGGTCGAGTCATCTCTCTTACTCTTCTCTGTTTCATGATGGATAGATTTATATGGCCTCTAACCTCTCACTGTAAGTCATCTTTCTAAAGTCTGGTAATATCCCCGTTGCTCTCTTATAGACAACATCTCTCAGTTCTTTGTGCTATTTGATATATTTCAAGTGAATTGAAGTAATTTCCACCATAATCTGAAAGCTTATCTTCTCCTCAGGCGAGCATGTTGAAGCCAGGCAGTAGTTTCAACAGGTCTTCCCGCACCAGGAGCTCCTTCTTCCTCACTCACCATGACCTCTACACTGCAGCAGCAGCAGAAATGTACGAAGAATCTTCCTCTTTCCTTTACAAGATTCTACAGCATGATGCTTGGGTACTTCTGTGATGCTTGAGTGAAAGTACCCAGCCTGATTATTTCTTTTTCTGATTGTAAGGCACAGTCTCCATAACTACCCAGGTTTTAACAGGTTAGACCATACGTTTTAACATACGTTGATGATATCAAGCATCACGATAACAAAGTGTTGGCAGTTGCAACGCTGAGTTAACAAATATCATAACCAAGTGGTGTTGCCATTCACAAGGTCAAAGAGGCGGCGAGAGTCAGATCAGCGAGGTATGCGCTGTCCAAACCCTACTCACATTGTCTTGGGTCAACACATACTGTCCCCATGGTCAAACACAAGGGTCCGGACTGGACACCAATTTGTATTGCTGACAAGAACATACTTTTACTCTCTGATTTTGCGTTTCTTTTCCAATGGATATTTTTTCACGCAATATTCGGAAGTGTAATCATGGAGAATACCTCGGTTTCCTTATATTTCTTATTCCCTTAAATGATTGCGATATTTCCATTACACTTTACCCTCAGGAAGCACAACAAGACATAAATTCATAAGGAGAAAAATGAGTATCTAAGAACTTTTGCCAAGCCTTCATCTTGACTTCCATCACTCAATATGGTCAAACAGACAGTAATTTTTCTCATGTTGTGTGGTCGTGATGGAAGTGATTAGATCTCACTGACACGGTTCTGACCATTGTGTTACTAATTAACTTCTTATATTACGTCCTTTTAAAGCGTCTTAAGCCTAAACAAGGTAAGATCCTGAAGTTTAATTGGACAGACACGTGTGGTTATGTTCATTTGTTTATTTGTGTGCATGTGTAAGTCATTTGTGTATACCATTTTGTGCGTTTGTCTGCACAATATATATATATATATATATATATATATATATATATATATATATATATATATATATATATATATATATATATATATATATATATATATATATATATATATATATATATATATATATATACATATATATATATATATATATATATATATATATATATATATATATATATATATATATATATATATATATATCTGCAATTAAACAGCATTTTTGTTCATTGAGTGGAGTCATTCCTATTCAGGGATGACAGAAGACTGGCTCAGCAGGTGCTGAGGAGCTATTAATGTTGCCGCTTTTGGTGATTTGATTCAATTCATGCGGTGACACGGTTGAAAATTTATCGATAGACAAATGCATGTACAAGTGCGCTAATACAAGCATACCTGCATATTAATCTTATCATATAGACACACACACACACACACACACACACACACACACACACACACACACACACACACACATTTATATAGCCGCCTTCAGACATGCCCATGGCAACGACGAAGAAAAGACATCTGTTCGAGTGACGTTCCCTTTCACACATTGAGTTTCTCCTCTCAAACTAGCTGGCTGTAGCTGCGTAAGTTGGCGTAACTTACATATGCACAGACGACACTTCCTGTCCATTACTGTGATGAGCAATCACAGAATGACTCCATTCCTTTATTCCTGGATCGAGTGACCAGAAACTTTACCATGGTATAGAGGACCCATAGATATACATGGTTTTACTTTACTTCTAAGCTAGAGAGCTTCTTCATGTTTGCATGCGTTCAAAAGATCATCCTCTTCATCCACGATCTCATTGATAAAACTCTCCGGGAGCTGAAGTGAGACCTTCAGTGCAAGATAAATGCAGACACGTTTGCTTTCGCTTGCGAATGTCAGCATTACTACCCATCACATTGTTTTTACATCTACTGCCACCAATCCCCACCCCCTTGACCTTTTAAATGTGGAGTGTGTGTGAGGTAAAGAGGTCACGGCCCACGTGATCATAGTGACCGGTGGGAGGTGCTGACCTCCTTCGTTAAATCAGTGGTGACCTGGGTCGTGGGAAATGTCCTCTGGTTTGGCATAATCAGATTACAAGAAGTTTACCTCAGAAAGTTGTTAAGAGATCTCGTTTTTACTTTCAATTTCCTATTTTTGTAGTTTTTTGCATCAACTTGGTCAGATTGATCGTCCTGATAAACACAACTTCTTAAGCAAAATGATTTCATGTTCAAGAATAGATATTTTCAAAAGCACTTTTCAGATACTTTTATTCATTTGCATCAGTATTAAGATACTAAGTACGCCAACCAGAGATTTTTCCACGTTAAGGGTTCTGAATATATATATATATATATATATATATATATATATATATATATATATATATATATATATATATATATATATATATATATATATATATATATATATATATATATATATATATATATATATATATATATATATATATATATATATATATATATATATATATATATATATATATATATATATATATATATATATATATATATATATATATATATATATATATATATATATATATATATATATATATGCAGGAAAGATTTACCGCTGTATGTTATAGGATTGATTTTGCGTTTGTGTTTGATGAAAAACAAAATTGTATGGAAGTAGACATCATAGGTGGGTTTTTTAGGGATGGAGTACTGGTTAGTGTTATAGATGAGGGTGATGAACGACTACTGTGAGTAAGGATTGTAGGAGAGGAATGCTGTTGATTGTCATGAATAACGATTTGAATTAGGGTTTGCTGGAGAGAGTTGTAGGCTAGTTGGAAGAGTTCTGGAGGAGAGTTAAGGGTAAGTATCTCTTGCGAGAGAGTGCTCTGGGTTGTGGCATGTTGGCTAGGGATGTCAGAAAGGGTCTTCTGTGTCATTACAGAAAATACTGAACACATGTGATGTAGTGCTGTCTTGTAAATAAATTGGTGTTGTAGTAGAGGAGTATAATGGAGTCACAAAAAGGAACATGAAGGAAGGAGGTGTTTGTTGATGGGTAGGTTTTGTATAAAGATGTGCAAGAGGCGTGCGTTGCAAGAGAGGGTTGCAATCAAGTGGTTATCCTCTAATGAAGTAGTAAATGGTTAGATGCTGTAGAAGAGAGCTATGTATTATGTGTCTGGTGAAGGCTGTAAGTCGGTGCTGCAGAAGAGAGTTAACGCTACTGTATTGCATGAAGTGTTTTTAGCCAAAATCCAGAGGTTGATAATCATTTGTTATTCAAGGACATTATTAGCTGTTAGTTTACTAATGTGTAGGTGGATGGTAAGTGTCTTGTGTAGGAGTGGCTATAATTATAAGAGGGTAATTATAGGCAGCATTGTGATTGGTCACTGGAGCTAGCAATTTGGTTAGGTGATGTAGGTAGCGTTGTAGGTGGGCGTTGTGAATAAGAACTTTTGATCATATTTTAAGTAGGTATTGTAGCCGTGTGTGTGTGTGGGGGGGGATTAGCTGGGAGACGTTCGTTGGCAAGGGGGCAAATGGGAGTTGGATTGCCATGTTTGACGTGCTGAGCTCACACAAATGGCGCGTATCAGGCTCTGATCTTCGCCACAATCTCGCTACGGATGACGGCCGCTCAAGGCACACCCGCCCAGTCCCATATATCCATAGCCTTCACCTGCAACACTTACCTTTATGGCCACGGCCCACTATCAATGGGTCACGCCTCTCTATTAATGATCCACGCCCTCTTCATCACGGTGTTCCAGCCCCTTTCTCTCGTGTTTGTTAACTACTATCTTTATTTTCATACTTGATCCCTGTTTTCCGTGTTAGTGAGTTAGTGCTAAGTACAGACGAAAAAAGGCCGGATCCATTCACAACCATTCTCTAACTGTCATGTGTGATGCACCGAAACCACAACTCCTTATCCACAAACAGGCCCCCATGACCTTTTCATAGTTTATCCCGGACGCTTCACGTACCCTGGTTCAGTCCATTGACAGCACGTCGACCCCTGTATACCACACCAATCCGGTTCACTCTATCTCTTCATTTCACGACTTTCACTCTTCTACATGTTCTTATTATCTACTCATTATCCCATCTACTCATCACCCAAGCTACCAACTAACAGATAGACCCCCAACATCCACACTCTATCCAATCAACCACCTTACAGGTAGACTCCACGGTAACCTGTTGTCCCACCTACCGCCACACAGGTGGACCCTACACCCACTTGTTCGCTCTCTCTCCTCCCACGTACACATTACCTCTAATGAGCGTTGAGATTAAGTACCACTCTTGCAGGAGCATTATGAATTATTAACGTGATTAGCTCTGGAGCGGTGGCTCTTATCACGCCACTTGGCCATTTATCACAGTGCGTTAAGGAAAACCTGTACTTGGCCAGACACAACAACCGAGTTGTTGAACGAGACGAGACTCGTCCCCTCATTGGTCCGCTGTCGTGATGTCATGGACTGGGCTCGACGCAGGTGCTGTGATATCACTGGCGCGTTAGTCTACTAGTGTTCTAACGTCATGAATAGTGTTATGTCACAGATTGTGGTGTCGTTGATTACGTGGTATCAAGAATGATTTGTCGTCTTAGGAAGGGGTGAATCCTCGGCAGTTCTTCTTGGATGGTGTCCAAGATGATGTAGCGTCATAGGTAGTGTAGCAATTTGGATAGAACGTTAAAGGTAATGTGATGTCGTTATTGGTATTACTTCATGGATAGTGTGACCTCATGAATGATCTGTTGTTGATAATGTTTCACGTCATAGAAGATATAATGTAAAGTCGTAGCTCTTATAGTGCCATGATTTCTGTGATGTCAAGACACTCGGCAACTCCAGAATGAGAACGCAAAGTTGTTGAATAAATGAAACATGGAATATGGTTTATGAAGAACTCCAAATAATAAGCAGAAAACGTAAGATTTAAAAGCTACATGTTTCTAAACTACAGTTTCTGAGGTTCTGCAGAATGTTCTTCATCTCACACTCACGAATTGGCCTTTGCACCGGAAGTACTCATTCAAATCTTCATTTGATTCTCATGTATACTTTCAGGCATAAAAGCTGAACTCTAAGTAGATTCTTGTGTGTGTGTGTGTGTGTGTGTGTGTGTGTGTGTGTGTGTGTGTGTGTGTGTGTGTGTGTGTGTGCGTGCGTTAGTGTGAGCGTGTAATAATGAGTGTACACTTAGGTGTATATATATATATCCCTGTCTCTCTACCAATCTATCCAGCAATCCATGTTAATATCTAGAGGTGTAACTCTATCACAGTAAGTATATATGATGCTACTTGTTCTTTTCAAGTTAGTACATTGGTGTCGTATCTACTTCAGTCCATCATTATTCACCGAAAGCTAACCTGTATATTCAGACGAGGTTTTAACTTCGTAATATATAACATCTGGTCTCCGAGGCTCATGGTGAAAGCAATTAAGCATCTCATGATAACCGCCTCTCTCATATGTACTGATGTATAATTACGACAGATCTAAGGTTGATTTATGTAGTTTTGCAAGTATGAAGACTCCACTGTAGGATCATCCTCACTACGGGCTTCTACCACAGTTTACTTTTAGTCCCATCTACCAAATAGCTTAATGCCATTTACATTATGTGTGAAGAGCGTCACTTCATTCTGTAATCTGAGGTGTTTTCTCCACAGCCTTAATTTCACAGTAGAAGATAAACGTAAAGAAAGATAAAATGGTTAAATTTTTGAAGAATGATAAAGACGGTGAAGTTTTCCCTTGCAAGGTGCCGATGCCAATTAGGTAATTGTTGGAGCCATCGGCTGCTTCATTAAAGTCTGCAACGCTAGTAATTTTCATGGTGTATGACGTTGCAAAACTATTCTTCTGCAGCGCTGAGTGGTTTGCGCTTGTCAAACCTTACCTGTTTTAATTAGCAGCTTTATGCTTAGTTTTAGATGCAGCTGTTATGCTAATGCAGTAATCTATACGCCTGGATCATCAAAATGTCTTTCCCGTAAACATTTTACAGTCTTCCTCACTAATAAGGAATTTATTTCAGAAGTAACTTGTTTATCTTACCCTTACATAGGCAGGCTTTATTTCTAACTGTTCAAAAGGATAATGAGACCACTGAATTGGATGATTAACATGTAGATATTAGCTCTACCAGAAATCTACATATCTCACATTATGTCTGTCATTTAAGATATGATTCAAGTTTTTTAACAGGGAAAACTTTTATGAAACGCTTCACAGTTGTGTACGAAAGAACCCTCAATCTGGTGGTTAATCTGGGAGATGAGAACGTAAGGAGTTCTGCACATAATCTGGTCGACATCTGATTAGGTTTTTTATCTATATGACAGCTGAAGACTTGATTTTGAAGTTCCACAATCCTATTTCTTCTCTTCGTTTCACATCAAGATTTAAATTCCAAACAATAGGACAGGTCATATTTTGTTGCTATAAAAATGGCCTTGGCTCCTTTCATAGGAGATTCTTAGAAAATACAGAATTCCATTCTAGAGTTGCGTGATTCTGTGATGAGACAGAAAGCTGGCGAGCATTCTTACACCGTGACCCAGTCATACCGATGATGACAGCCGGGCCAGTAGCGACTATGGTATGGTGATGATACTAGAACTACTGGTGACCCAAGCATGGCATACTACCAACCTGGTTCATTTACTCAGTGAGGAAGAATATTCTGGTCACAAAAATCTATCGGTGGGTCTAAATGTCGTGCGTACGAGGCCCAGAAAACAGCAGAGGTGTTGTTTGATTATACAGAAATCATTATGTGAAAAAATGATACTGTATGGTAGAACTAAATCTGAAATCATAAATTGTGGTGCATTTTTTCTAATCATCAAACATGAAGACAAAAGGAACAGATCATTACGGAGGCCGAAAGCGACTGGAATTACCAATAATGATATAACGTATTCAAAATTACATGTATCTGGAACCCGACACGGCATTATAAACCGTTTGCCTAAAGTTCACAAAGGTGATTTTCCGCCTTGCTGCTGTCGGCATCTATAACAACAATCTGGCAATTTCGTTTGTTCCAGTCATTTCAACAATAACTTCTGATCATTATACAGTAAAGGATCTTTTCATGTGTAAGATAATGCTAATATAGATTTCATAGGTTGTGTTATCGCCTAGCTTGTACGTAGAATCTTTGTTTACAAACACTCCACCCGAGGAAAACATCTGTGGTAACAACCTATTCAGCGGTGCGGACGTAGCTGATTGGTTGAGTAAGTTTCAATTTAAATTTTACTGATAGTGTATTGGTTAAACATTAAGCAAATTACTACGTCCGTCAGTGAAGACACTAAGTGTGCCTAAGGATGTGATTCATCTTCCTTCTTCTGTTAACTGGGAAAAGCGGTCGTTCACTCCTTAAGCCACGAGTGTGCTACGAATATCTTTTTTTTTCTCAGATTAACGTTCAAGTAGCTTTAACAGCAAAATACACGATCCAATCATTTTTCAAGTTCAAGAACGTTGATCCGGAGTGTTGCAGTCGTCTTTTGTTTACTAATACTAGAGTAACAGTTGTAATCATTTGTATTTTGACAGAACGAATGAATGCATTAAGGACGCACATCCAGGACCGTTCTGCACGATCAATGCAGCCCAACTTGCCAGTCCACAAACCACCCTTCTCAGCAACACGTAATCATGCTCACGACGGTGATCGCCGGATGTCGCCCAGTAGCTTCTTAGACAGTGAAGTGTTCAAACTTTAGCACCTCCCGCCCTACAGGAATACCTCCTGCCCGACAGGAGGTATACAATTAGCATACAAGATCAACGATTGCAAAGAGTAGTTCAACATCATAATTCATGCACTAACAAGATCGAAGGATATTTACAAAAGTTAGTGTAACACTTATCCACATTTTTCCTTAGTAACTTTATTGATGTGACTTTTTAAGTTAGTTCTAGGCTTCGTTTTATAAAAAAAAAAAAAAAACACGTTTTGATGATTATCCAAAGTCCACTATTTCACAGAAACATGTTTGCTGTTTTTAACTCCATGATTTCTGCTTAATATTTTCCTTCCAGTATATCAAATCTTATTTTGAGGTACATTTTCTCTTAGTGTTTTGGTTCCAAGGATGACATATTCTTGTAATGTTTATTAGTGTGTGTGTGTGTGTATATATATATATATATATATATATATATATATATATATATATATATATATATATATATATATATATATATATGTGTGTGTGTGTATTCTTCAATATGTCTCTGTCACAACTTTTACCATAACACCATGATTACGGAATATCATTTATTGATTTGGAGAGTAAGATTATATGAATTAATGTCCAATCAAAGCATGTTTATGATGATGAATGTTTCGGTCATGTTAATGTGAACTACGGGCATACTGTTTGTCCACTTACTAACATATGTTCAAGACGTCTCTTAAGCACGAGAAATCGAACCCGATCCGAGTACTTTAACGCCATTATCTAGCGCATTTTGATACTGTTTACAAGTCTCTATTATCCGGGTTGATGTTGAAGGAAAATGTTGACAATGAATAATGATTATAAGTATTTAGTTCATATTTTGGTGTCTACCAAAAGTGATTAAAGTCACTTGCGAACAGTGTCTTAATGTCATTTTGTAAGCCATTATGTCTTATGTTATCGACGGTAGATGTAACACTGGAAAGTTGGGTAATGTATCTAGAAAATGTGCTGATACGATATTTTGAAATCTATTCTAATCTGCGTGAAAGACCAGGTTCCTCTATTTGGTGAATCTGTATTTTGGCAGTGAAAATCGGCGTTTTTTTCATATCGGATTGATAAAATCAACATTGTTAGCTAGACTAGATCCAGTACAAAATTATGTTTGGGGTACTCACAGTGAAAAGAGAGAGAGAGAGAGAGAGAGAGAGAGAGAGAGAGAGAGAGAGAGAGAGAGAGAGAGAGAGAGAGAGAGAGAGAGAGAGAGGTGCTTCTAAGATGTGAGAGAATGTCAGACACATCTATCCACAATCTCCCTCTCCCGATCTTCTGTCTCAATCAAAATGTGTTCATTACAGCTATATGGTTAGGGGCAGCAGGCGTTTGGGTGGGCAATGAAACTGTCAGTGAGGTGGAGCAAAAGTCACGACTTATGCTCCCCTCCTCCCCACTTCCCAGCGCTCACAGGGCGCACACTGCATGCTCTTATATAATCAGGTGATGCGGTGCCTCACCCCGTAATGGAATTCGTAGATCATAGTCTGATCCAGATTCATGAATAGTGACGCCTTTTCAACAAAAATATCTGATTATAATCCTTACAGACAGTCCTTCCTTCGTCCTTAGATGTTAAATTGTTTGGGTTGTTTGCCCTGCAGTCAGGACTAATGAAGCACTTTCCATACTAGAATACTATTGATACCAATGTTAAAACATTTGTCTAGGTTAAAGTGTTACACGTGGGAATAATGTAAATACGAATACTGAAGTTTGTAAGTGGGAGTATTGAAACACTTGTTTACTCTACATTACTGGAGGCAGTACTAAAACATTTCCACATACTGTAGTGTTGTAGATAACAGTAATGAAGTATGTGTATACACTGTACTATCGAAGATAAAACTATAGAATCGAAAGATAAAACTGCTGAGTCGAATCAGACTAGTGTTACGAAATATGATCTGATCCCAGTATGTACCTCTCATGGCAGAAGTGAATGTAGCGTTACAAGAAAAAAAGAGGGTAAAGAGAACGAGAATGTCCGAAGCATGAGTGATAATTGGCGTTCAAACTGAATCTTAAGTGCTTTGAAACACTAATTAAGACACGAAGAAGAAGTTGGACACTGGTTAGAATGTCCACCCATACTGTGAGTCATATAAAAGAGGTACAATTACTGACCCCTGACCTAAAGATGGCCTGGTCAGTCCATTGACCCCGGCTGGTAATTATGCTCCAAGCAGTCCACCTCTCACTTGGCCAAGGTCAAGACCACCTTGTTAACAGAGAGAGAGGGAGAGAGAGAGAGAGAGAGAGAGAGAGAGAGAGAGAGAGAGAGAGAGAGAGAGAGAGAGAGAGAGAGAGAGA
Source organism: Panulirus ornatus (assembly GCF_036320965.1). Taxonomy (NCBI): domain Eukaryota; kingdom Metazoa; phylum Arthropoda; class Malacostraca; order Decapoda; family Palinuridae; genus Panulirus; species Panulirus ornatus. The sequence goes on from NC_092292.1 coordinate 20,186,230, forward strand.
GAGAGAGAGAGAGGTCCACACTTGATCCCCTGAAAAAAGTACAAGCTTTGCTTATGATCGACTCTAGTGTGTCAAGTCTTTTTGATGATGAAATTCTAGTCGATCTCAGTGGTCAAGACCTGATGCCTGATTTGGTACAGGCATTAACACTTCAGCTGGTTGGTCCTTGCGGTCATTGCATTTACTTGACTAATATCCAATGAGCTGCTTATATCAGCTGTTAGTGATGAACCCAATAAGCGTCATATTTAGTAATGAAAAGATGAAAGGGGTCGCCAAAAAGCTACATACAATGTATGGTCAAGTAGATAACTGTTCAGATGAGCCAGAAGATCCAAAGACCCCTATCCATCTCACCAATAAGGGTAGGAACATCTAGTTAATAATAGCTCGTGCATTGCAAGGAACTCCATGGCACTTGCCTATTCCTTTGGCACACAGAACAAATGTTACTGTGAGTGGAGTGTGACAGATTTGTTTCATATGTCAATATTCAATAAATCACAAGGAGCAATTTGCTGAATGGAGAAGTTAACAACTACATCAAAGGTTTCTTCTTTGTTGTCTTGGAGATGCGGATATATTGATTGAGTTTTTTCTCTGCCGTCTCCATCCATTATCGACATAGGAATGTCTGGTAATGACGTGCTGGACCTTATCAACAACATTGCTACCGTGTCAGTGATGCACGTTACTCTCTCGTATCGAGTTGTGCATAGCTGTACCAGTCGTGGGTGCGAGTGTAGAATACGTCTTAAGCCAATAATGCCTTTCACCTTTTTAGCACTACGTCTGGCAGTGAATAGTTACTTGCTTGGTTCAGTATATATATTGAGCACGTGTGTTTGTTCGTTTCTTTGTTACTCTTTCACGACCGAACCGTTGTACCTGGTTGAACCAGATTTTGGGAGTAGGTATTTCAGAACCTAAGATAGGTTTTAAGCTACTGCATGTTGGCCTTAACATATTTGTTCGTTTATATATGCGTCTGTTTATTGCTCTTTCATGGCCATATCGTTCAGAGGACCAAAATTTTGGATGTACGTACTGTCGAATCTGAGTAGAATAAACTTACGATCATTTTTTATAAAACAATAAAGTCATAATTATCAAACAGTAAGAAAAAAAGATTGTACATCCTTTGTTGTACAAGAACACTCAGCACAGGCGAGGCACACAATCGGGTATCTCTTTGTTCGACCCGTCTCCTCTCCACCACCTGCAGGCTGCGGTAACAGACAGCCGATCAGACGATCTTCGTCTTGACACCAGTTTATTAACTCGAGCTCTGACCAACAATCGAGCCCCCAGTTCCAACAGACTTAACTTCAAGAGTTAAGTGACCAGCGCGGCATGGAGTTAAGTGTTGCATGTAAGGACGTGGAGCCTTTTGGGTTTGACCTTTGAACTGTAATGGAAGGGGGAAAAAGTGGATCCGTTCTCCAGATCACCTTCTTGGCCGACCTCAGACCTGAGTGCCCAGGTCGTGACTCCCAGAGGAGGAGGAGGAGGGGAGGGGAGGGGATGTGGGTGCTGGACCTCGTTAACATGAGTGATGCCTTTCACTGGTCTGGTCCTGACGTGAGGGGACGGAGAGGACCCTGCCACTGTAGCCAACACACAATATGCACATTAAGCAGTGACGTGATTCTACGAGTAATACAAGCGATGAGCAACTGGTTATGCAAATACCAGGAGTCGACTCTGTACCTGCACTTGGCTCTCTCTGACCCCTACATACCATTTCATCTCGAAGTAACAAAGCTGAAGTTTTCTTAAACCAATACAATTGTTTATTTTGATGAAAGATTCATCAGTGGCATAATAAATGCACATATTTCACAATTTCTTTTCGTTGCGAGAAAGTAGTGATTTAAGGAACTCGATAACAACAAGAATAATATGTGTTTACCACGTTAGAGAGAGTCACCAATATCCAAAGAGGACGAAATGCGTGTATATGGTTGGTGTATTGATCTATATGGAAAAATTCTTTTTCATTTCAAGCGTTTATGTACAGTTACAGTACTCTCCTTGCCTGCGACAGTTATTAGATAAGATATTTTTTCCAAGTATCTTACCCATGTAAGGGACAAGTTATTTCTTGGTTGTAAACATCGAAGACGAAAGATGGGCGGCTTGGTGAGTGGCCGCTCGCACTGACCCCATCACTCGCGCCCATCGTCCCCATCACTCGTACTGACCCCATCATTCCCGCAACACTGACTCCATCACCTGCAACATCTCATCCATCACCGGCGCCCTTCACCCCCAGCAATGTGACGCACACACACACACACACACGCTTAGCAAGCACCGCTCACCAACCATTTGACAGTGTCCAGTATTTGCATGAGAATGTCGTATTCGCAAGTATGCAAAAAACATTTTCTACCTTGTTGAGAGGTACTGCATGAGACATTCAGTGGCGTCTTGTCAAGATTGCATCCATCTACATTCCAACATGTAGCATAACTTACGCTGGCTGGAAGTTTCTGGTCACTCACAATATCAGCAAAATGAATTATGTGATTCTTTTTGCCCGATCTGCGAAGACTATGCCATGCATCGGTAAGAAGCAAGTTAACAGCTCCGTAGGAGTTTGATATTCAGGACCTTCATCGACGAGACATTTGGGACAATCAAGACTAGCAACTACCGCAGTGCTTGTTAAGATGATACGACTATAGTTGTGCTTGTTAACGTGGTACTTCTGATTCCATACTCGACGAGAAAAGAAAGTGCAGCTCATGGTTCTTTTGCGTCTTTTGTGACGCTTACGATTTCAGTGGTCGGTGTGCGATCCGATGTAATTTGTGACTGATTCAAGAAAAGAAGAGTTGATCACTTATTCTCCTGTTATACGCAAATCAAATAGAAAAAATAAATAAGAGAGAGAAATGTCTTCAACACAATACATAATCGATGATTGATGAATGAATATTCTTTTTATTGTCAGTCGTCGTCAGGTCCCTAAGCACGTCATCCTTCATACATCGATCCAGCGAAGCAAAGACACAAGAAGCAGCGACCAACGCCAGCCTGGCGTGGAGGCGGTGACCCGTATCGCGGAGCGCTGGCTGGGGTCGGGGAGGTCCGCTTGGCAATGGTCCACATCTTGAGCGCGCGCGCGCGCGCACGGGGAGGCTGGAGACTGGTCTCTCGCCGGACGACGCCTGGTGATCTATCTCTCTCAGTGACCTGCGCGTCCCATCATAAAATGAAGAATGGATAAAGAATTAGTTTGGGGAAGTAAGACGTGATCAATCATTAGAACCAACTTTTCATTGAGGTAATTAGGTTTTGTCTTTCATAACCTAATTAAATCTGCTGAATCTTGAATGAGAAAGCAGTTTTTGAACAACTTCAGGGTCATTTGCATAGTTGTATAAGAAGAAGACTTTAGAAAAGAAATGAAACATATATATATATATATATATATATATATATATATATATATATATATATATATATATATATATATATATATATATATATATACATATACATATATATATATATATATATATATATATATATATATATATATATATATATATATATATATATATATATATATATGTATATATAAACTCACCTGAGAAACGTTCTCAAATGAGAGACCTTGCCCAAGTTAAGGCCATGTTTGCTGGTAATAACCATTTAAAAATCTAGCATATTGCCAGTTTAAACAGTTGATCTGTGTACTGTTTTCTATATGACTCCATATAATTCCTTGCTACTGGGACATGGGATATATCCTTACCATAGTAATAACTATACATCGTTTTTACATGTGTCATATATGACTGTTGGAATCAGTCAGTCAAGAGCCTGTGACACTGTCCAAAGGTTCGAAGTAAATGAGAGAAATTTGTTGTGCTATGTATCATGAAGATCGCATTACACATGATGGAGGAATGCACACCAAGAAAAGAGAAGAAAAAAAGATGAAGAAGATGCAGGTAATTATGATGATGAATAAAGATCAAGGAAAAAATCATATGAGTCCCTTAAGGAACAGAGGGAATAAGAAGAGATAGTGATGCAGTATAGCATAGACCAGAAGGAACGTGATGATAGTGTTGGTGACAGTGAAGATAACGACAAAAATTATGACGAAGATGATGGTAGTAACGATGGTGATCATGACGATAGTAATGATGATGATGGTAATTGATGCTAATGATAGATGATAGTTGTACTGATGATAGATGATTGTTGTACTGATGATAACGATAAAGATGCTGATGAAGAGGAAGAATTAGATCATAGAAAGGAGATGGAAAGGAGGGAAGATATCTACAAGAACAATAAAAAAGATAAGAGAAAAAATTGGTAACCAATTAGAAAAAAAATAGCACAGCTCTGCCTACATGTTGATTGTACGAGGACTTTCCTTTTCTTATGTCGCAATATCACCTTTCACTATTTTTTTTGTTGATGTTCCCTTCATGTGTACGTCAACATGGTGATAGTGTCAATGATCGAGTCAAATGAAGTGGCTCTTACGCAATTACTTACCCTGACAACCAAACCTTATACTGTGTGATTGTATCTCTGCACTTAAATATGGCACACTGATCATGAGTCACCTTTCACGAAAATCTTTGTATTTCTTAAGATGGAGGAACCAGACTAGGACCCACGTTAGTTATGAGCAGTATAGGATCATCGTCAGGCAAGTTCATCGCCGGCAACTGGGTGGCTAACCACAGAGCATATGCACGGTGCGAGTGTATATGTTCTCGCAATTATCCTTATCTCCTGAAAAAGGCTTTTCGATTGGTGGATGTAGCTTGACCTTGACGGTCTTAATGACCCTGGCAGTTGATAGCCCTGAAGCACAGACAACCAACTACCGTGACGGTGATCAGCACAACATAATAAACATCGACAAATGTATTTTTTCTTCTTCTTTTGGTAGCGGACGGGAGACTGCCACCATAGCATGGGAGAGGAGTGTGAGACAATCACCACAGCTTGAGGTCAAACGTGCGAAAGGAAGCCACCACAACAGGGGTAAGGAGTGGGAGGAAGCCACCATAACAGGGGTTGGGAGTACGAGGGGACAGGAATATGAAACAGGCACTACAGCAGGGACCAGGAAAGCTTCTTGGCGAGGTCCCTGACACAGGGAACAGCAAGTGCCCCAGATACCTCCACAGGAGAGAGGTGGCAGGGCTAGAGTGGGCTGCCACACCGGTTCTTCCTCATGACTTGCCGTCTCTTGATGTTTCTAATTACACAAATATCACTCGCCTACAAGCAAACGAGGCATCTTCATCTAGCACACTTCAACGATAGACTCCGAATCACTGATCGACGTATAGCAACGATGGGCAGCACACGACAGACGACTGAATATCACAGAAGTCTTCACAAAGCACGTCATCTGTTTTTATTCTTAGAAGTGATAATACTGGATGGGAGGACTTCTAGCCCCCAACTTTAGTCTCTTTGTCTCATTCTGTGAAACGCAAGAGAGGACAAGGTAGTATACCTTCTCCCTTTCATGTGGTTGTCGATTAGTTAAACAATCCCAGGACTCCTTTTATGTGGACCCTACAATTTCAAGGCTGCGGCCCAGTCAGAGGCAGGGAAATAATGGACTCTTCTTGATCGAAAAGCTCTTCGAGACGATACTCCTTTTCGTCCAGTGACGATGATTCAGCCTCGCCGTAGATGACTTTCCTCTCGAGGTGTAACGACACAGTCTATCTTCATATTTCCATTTTCCAGATATCGGTGTCTGATGTAGAAAATGAAAGTGTTATCCTCAGTAAGGGAAGGGGATATCTCCAAAGCTTTCCCTTCCAAAAATTATCCACCCAACGAAGTGGACGTAAAAACATATCCAGTTATATGATCATGCAAGCAAACAGATACGTAAATATACGCTTAAAATGGAAATAGCATATCACTCCATCACTCACACTATTATGAAGACATTGGCAAACACCCTCAGGAGAACACATGAAGAGACGGGAGGAAGGTTCTGTGAGGAGGGTATTATTAAAATCAAGACGCCATTGCTGTGCACACGGTGAAAAGCTTACTATCACTGACGTTTTCATTCATCACACGAGTACACACCGTGGTACTCAGAGTCTAGACCAGCTGGTGAAAGTACACAGAAAGTGACATGAACGACAGGTGGATCCTTGCCTTACCTGGAGAGGACCTCGGGATCTCCCGTCACTGTGCGCTAAGAGACTTTATATATCTCCATTTCAAGGAAGTATCAACATGTATGATTGCGTCTTAAAAAAAAACTTACACATGTACCAGTGGCACGAGAGAGCTTAAATCTGTCATCTTATCATGGGAGATCCTACACCCGCCACTATAAAGTTAGGGGACAGACATTTGTTATCTTTTACGTCTGTGTCACATCGATGATCCCTGCATCTGTGCGTTTGTCACATATTTTTCGTTACACCATTGTTAAACTAAACAATGAACAACCAGTTTCCTAAGTACAGCTACCGAATCCTGTGATGACGAAACTCGGGTCTCTGTCCTAGATTAAGTTGACGAAACCGAGCATCCGGCGGCGGCTGGGGACTGGTAACACTGGCTGGCCAAGGTCTCCAGGGGTGAGGTCAGCTGACCGGCCCACTGATTCTTCTCCCAGGATGAATAGCAATAACGCAGAGACAAGGCCGCTTCAACATTTCAGGTATCATTATACCGAACCAAATCCATCCGTCTACAGCCTCATGCACCAAGATAAATACAGGTTTAACTTAGGTGTTTCAAGTCGTCTGACGTCAAGAAACTACTGATATCTCTGTTCGTACTGGGGAAGGGACGACAGGGCTGGTTACTGGTGCTTGCCTGCTGTCTGGGGCGCGCGAGAGAAAGTGTTGAGAGGGCTGGGGCAGCGGCGCTGCAGCCAGGCCACGGGAGGAAAGTGAAACTTATTCATACAGCTACGTTACAAGCAGGGAATCGGAGGAGGTATTGAATGTTAGGCACAATGTTCTTAAGGATGCCATTGTGACGAATAGTATTATTGAGCATGTTATACCGAGGGGGAAAATATATGAGTATTGTAATAAAGGAGGAAACGCTAAAGTATTGGAATGAGAAAGAAAATCCCAAAGGATAATGGGAAAATAGAGAATTTAACTAAGAATGCTGTAATGTAGGAGGAAATAAGCGATGGTCTGATAAGGGAAAATATAACATGGCTTTGTGATGAGGAAGAATGTTGCTGAGAGTTTTATAAGGTGTGTGAGTGTTGCTGAAGATCTCTTGGTGAAGGATATATGTTGTAAGACGTTGTAATGAGGGATAACATCGTTGGGAGTGTTATGTTGAGGGAAAACACTGATAACAATGCTGTAATGAGCAAAAACATTGTAGTGATTATCCTTTTTTCAATGATACTTAATTACTCATCCTTGCCCTAACGAGATAGCACCAGGAACAAATGAACAACGGCCTTATTTGCACAATCCAATCTCTTGCTGTCGTTGATAATGTATTGAAACCAGTGCTTACCATCCATAGCTAAGCTCCACAGACTATTTCATGATTTACTTTGACAGCTTCACATGCCTGGTTAAGCCCATTGATAGCATGTCGTCAACCATGTACAGCGTTGATCTAGTCCATTCCATCCCACGAGCACCTCTCATTCTTGTGAATGCTTAGGCAGTGGTACCCCTAGAGCCTCCTTCTGTTCATCCGTCTCTCTCCTTCTCCGTCTCTTCCAACCTCTTCTTCCCTCCACTTCTGACTTGTAGGTCATCGTAGTCGTTCTTCACTCATCCTCTTCATATGACCAAACAATTTCAGGACGACCTGGTCAACTTCATTTATAATGTGCCTGCTATCAAGCCTCGCTCTTTCACTGTCATTTCTAAGACAATCAACCCGCCTCTCATCATATATCATTCTCAGGCATATCATGTCCAATAGCTACTCCCTTTTTCTTTCTTTGGCATTAAAGGCTTACAACTCACATCCTTACAACACTGTCAGGGATACTTTACCTTAAAACATTCCCATATTTGCCCTTACAAACACTGGCCTCTCCTGCCACACATTACTTAAAGCACACAAGACCTCAGTCCCCACTCTCCCTCCCCCTTCAGTTTCCATCACGTTCTACCCTTTCAAACTCACTCTCATAGTATCCTGACCCAGTTCCCTATTACACATTATTATCTTACTTTTATTCATCTTAATTGTCAGCTTCCTCCTATCACAAACTTTTTCGACCTCCCACAACAGCTTCTGGAGCTTCTCTCTAGTCTGCTACCAGAGTCGTGTCATCTGCAAACAGCAGCGGACTTAACTCCCAGGGCTCCCAAACCCCTATCATATTGCATACATACTCACTTAATGACCCTCAAATTCATCTCCCTCACTACCTCCTCCATTAACGGAACACACCCTTGACGCGGACCTACCTTCACCTGAAATCACGCACCCTTCTCCGTCCTTACTTCCACTTACACTTTACTCTATAAAACTGCTCGATACATTTAACGGCTTTACTACTTCTCTGTATAAACTTCAACAAGCCATATCTATTTGTTCTTTTCGTACGCTTTCTTCAGGTTCATGAATGTCACATACAAATCCCTCTTTCTCCAAGGAAACCAAGACGTATCAACTTATGTATGACGGGTTATTGCTTCATGGTTTGGGGCAATCAACTGCCAGAGTCATTAAAGCTGTCAACGGCAAGCTACATCTGCTAAGAAAAATCTTTAGCACGTTCTACAGGTGTTAACGATAATTGTATGACCATACACATTCTCACTGTACATGAGGCCCATCCCTAGCACCTTAGCGAGAATAATACACAAAATTTAAGTTGATACAGACGAAGATGAAACAAAATTCAAGATAGAATCAGAAACGGAAATAGAGGATGTGATAAGGATAAATTAAATATTTAGATAAAAGAATAGGGAAGGAGCAATGATGGAATGACTTGTAAGACAATGTTAAAATGTAACACAAATGAAGGAATGATAGAAGACCACAATGAATACTTTCTCCTCGCCGAAGCTTGCTTCTCCTCCTAGCCAAGATCTTGGCTTATCTCGAACATTACTTTGTCTGAGGGACTGCCATCGTCTGCATCATGCATGGTGCTGCATCCTTGACGAGGGAGTGAAGGTAGACAGACTCAGGGGTTCCAGTGTTCCATTTTCGTAGATGATCCCGTTGAGTTCGAGCGCCACCAGGGCAGTAGGCATGGGTAAGTGCTCACCTGGTGAAGCTCAGCTCCTGCTGAGTTTGAGCGCCAGGGGAGCGTCAATCAGTGGGCTGAGCTCACCAGGGTTAGGACCAGCCGTCTGGGGATCCGGTCAACGCGGACGGTGACGCCACCACACCCTACACCTTTCTTTTTTTCCCCAGGTGGAACATGGTCACCGGTAGACACTACCTGGCTATTAACGAAGAACTAGTGTGTAATTATACCTCTGTAGCTCTCGTCGGGGTGCGTGCTTACGGCTTAATAACTTAAGTCTTTAATGTGAAAAAAGAAATGAACAAAATAAATCCCAAATTTGACTATTTAGAAGTTATAGGATCAGAGAAGATAGAGAGAAAAACGGATTCATCGACCTTGTTTTTTTTATCATTTTTTCGTAAGAAACCTTGACGATGTCCCTTAGCAGCATGAGACCACAGTTACCACTACTGTGGACAAGTGAACAATAAATGAAGTTATGAAAGAAGATTGTGAATATTCTGAGGAAAAGGTTCATGTGAGAAGAGTTGTCGGACTGATTCTCAATAAAAAATGCTGCAAAGGCTTTGCTTGAATAGAGGGCCTTTCTCAAAGTATGTTTTTGGCCGAAATACGAACACTACTAAGTCTTGTCACTGCGGTAGTTGGCTACGACCCAAGTGTCAAAACAGCTGAAGAGAGAAAGGAAGAACTCTGTGAAAGCCAAATATATAAAAGTGATATAATGATTGTCCTTAAGAAGGACATTGTAAAGACTTGAAAATGATAACAAATGAGAATAAAGCGCGATGTGTGAGGTTATGTGAGCGCAAACAGTCTAGAAACTGGTGACAAAAGTCACAATCAGTAAAGTACCTGGGTATCATCCGATGGAGTGCAGCAGATTCAGCATAGTCACTTGTGGTATGTATGGCAGAGAGAACATACTGCTTGATATGCAGAGCTGAAGGTTGCACCTACAGGTAGTGATCAACTGCTTGTCCCTCTCGTCTTGAACCTGAAGCTACATTTCTTCATCCCCAAAACAGAGGATCATTAAATTATCTCTTCACATATGAAACCTCTCGCTTGCTAAATGAAATATAGTTCGGATTTTATTATAATGAATAGAGATATTACTTTATTGGTAAAAGTGAACTTGCATAGAAAAATAATCTAACAGTATGAATATGGTGTGACGTAAGAGGTGAATATATATATATATATATATATATATATATATATATATATATATATATATATATATATATATATATATATATATATATATATATATAAACTGTAGATTACCAGAGAATCGAAAGGAAGAAATAGATTTCGGATGAAATCTGTGATCGTTATAGCAAAAGACGAAGCAGCAGAAAAAGAACACAGTTATTCAAGGGCATTGCTTCTGAGGTAAACGTATTAAGGCCTGAACATTGCTCTCGTGGTAGGAGCTAAAGTACTTATTACCATGATGCAAGGCACCGCCCAGTCGGTACCAATACAGCAGAAAGTGTTGAAATACAAACCCAGGCACCTTTACCCCTTGACATTACAAGTGAATTCCTAATCTTGTGACCTCGCAGACATGTTAGATACTCTCTCTGCCTCACATATCTGAAGAATTAGATACTCTCATTTAGTGCCCTCAGGTCTCGCTGGGATATTGGTTCACGTACCAGATTCTTGCTGTCAATTACCTAAGCTCAAGGTGTTTTCTTGATATGTAACACTTACAACATAGTGTCTAGCTCAAGGTGTTACTTGGTACGTCCATATATATATATATATATATAAGTTATAGGCAGTAGGTGTAAGAGATCTCACCCCCCCCCCTCTCTCTCTCTCTCTCTCTCTCTCTCTCTCTCTCTCTCTCTCTCTCTCTCTCTCTATCTCTCTCTCTTTCTCTTTCTCTCTCTCTCTCTGGATACAAAGGGTTGCAACCTGGTAGCGTCTTCCCCACACCGTGTGGGCAGAGGTGTTGGGACTGTATCCTAATGAAGGTGGTGCGTGATCTCTGTGTTCTCCCAGGTCACGTGTGGGAGTTATTATTCTCCACCTTCACCACCACCACCACCACAACCGCAGCCACAACCACTACCACCACCACTACCACAACCTCAGCCAACGCCACTACCACCATCACCACCACCACTAAACACTATCACTAGTACCATAACCTCAAGACAACCAGTACCACCATTATTACCACATCTACCACCGCCACCATCAGAACCATCGCCATCTTTAGTACCACCATAATCCCCAGAGACACTATCACCATCACCATCACCGTTACCTCCATCACCACAACCACCATCACATACATGACAACTATCATCACTATCACAACGCAACCATCATCACCAGTAAAACCGCCATCACCATCACCACTATCACCTTCACTGTGTTCACCAATACCTGCCGACTAGGTATCGCACACACACACACACACACACACACACACACTCACACACACAAGTAGGACGAGGCCAAGACAACCACACGTGAGTACCTTCCCACCCCTGGTCTAGGAAATGCCTGAGGTGAGGAAGTCGAAGAGCCACTTATCATGCAGGGAAGGAACAATGCGGACAATATTGTACTTTACGATACATTCAGCTGAGAATCTATGAACATCGCATGCACTAGGAATCAACACAATACCTAGAATTCAGTAGAATCACAGTCAAATGTTGTTCATGAAAATTGTGTAGATATATAGATGGAATGATCAGAAACTTTACACGACACTCATCATTATTCCATTCTTCAGGATCGCGTCTGCAGTCGTTAATCTGCTGAGGGCAGGACCGGGAGCTACTTCGTCTCAAGACTACAATAGACGGGCGTCTGGCGGGCCAGAGGTTGTGGCAGAGGTGAGGGTGTGTGTTTACCATAGAATTTATGACTAATGTGAGTACATAGATATGCATTGTGGCGCTCTTGAAAGGCACCTTTAAGAATTTCTGTAGAAGCCATCGGTCATGCAAGTAATCGATGATCATGTCATGTTTTCAATGAAAAGATAAAGCGCTAAAGTAATTCAACCTGGACGGATATCAAGGTATCGGTTTTGTGTGACTAAAATCCTTAGAAAATTGAAAGAGGAAACGTTCCTGTGTAAAAGATACACTGGTAAATGTAACGTACATTTAAGGCTAAAATACAGTATTACGAGCGTGTGTTTGTAACACTAGACATAAAAATACTTGTATGACCAGTCAAAACACGAGACAAATACTGTTTGTCATTTGTTATTGTAAACTCCACTTAGTCGAAGTTGAACTTGCTTTAGGTCATCATGGCAGCAACACTTGCTTTGGGGGTTTTGTCCAGAAACTTAGGCATATAGTGGTTCCCGAGACACCCACAGGTCAAACAAAGGATGCCACACCTGGACGAGGGAAGCCGGCCAGAGTGTCCGTGCCCCGGAGCCAGTACCTATAGTAGGTGTGGCCAAAGTTGATAGCCTCGGTGGGTGTGTGGCCAGAGCTGATGGCCTCGGTGGGTGTGTGGCCAACTCTGGAAGCCTCAGAGGGTGTACAGTCTCAGGAGGTGTATGCCAAGCGCCAGTAGAGTCAGATGCTGTGTGGCCAGCGGTCAGTAGCCTCAACAGGTGTGTGACCAGTGTCATTAGACTTAACGGGTGTGTGGCTAGTGACAGTAGTCTCAGCAGGTGTGAGGCCAGGGCTAACCCAACATGTGTGTTGTCAGGGTTGGTCAAGCACTGCTTTGACCTACCCTGCTAGAACAGTCACTTTCGGGCTAAGAGAGAGGGTCATGACCTCCCTCCGCTGCCTTGGGTTGGTAGCGTGACCTTCTCAGCTCTAACCATATGGAGTAGTCCTCAGCTTTACTCCCCACTGTTGAAAACTGACCTACAGTATTTTTACTGTCGGATCAGAATGTCATGTCTTCACTTGAGTATGTGCTTACATGCGTATCTGTCTCTGTACATTAGATACATATTTTCTTGTGTACACATTGATATACACGCACGCACACACACACACACACACACACACACACACACACACACACACACACACATGGTAATGAAGGCAGCATACAAAAATTTAAGAAAATGTTCAAGAGATGGAGCCCCACAAGTGCAAAACACTCTCTTCGAAGATAAGTGTAAATAGGTAATCAGAATATACATAGAAACACATATATACGCATCACAAAAACATAAACACACATTAAAACACATACACAGACTCACATATACTAATGGCTACAAACAAGCAAACAAACAGACACAGAAATGATAAGTCTGATGTATTTCATATCACATGAAAACAGATGTGACATATTTCGTCACTTTGATTTATATGACTTTTCATATTCTGAAGTTGTGATCACACTGAGAGTTTTTGTCAGATCAAAACACACTGGTCTATCACCTTCTAGTTCCAGGGTCAGTTAAGACCACTACCATTACACAGATTAACGCCGAGAATCAATTGTTTTTTGTTATATTTTTTCACAACTGTTCATCGCGTCATCATGATGTAACTGTTCTTTGGCCAGTCATTTATTTTCTCTTCTTTTACATGCAAATCTGATCAAATGTTTTTGTTAATTTCTATGCTTCATGCCGGGTCAATAGTTGTTGTGTGGCTGATTTTCTGTTGTACTTTACGTTGTACTTATTTTGTACCTTGCTTTCTCATGCTTAATCAGGAATGAAGTTTTGTAAGATGTATGGTACAAGTTAGGTCTGTATATGATCACATTCATACAATATCGTGAGCAGAAGTATTTGGTAGCACACAAGACTTTGTAACCTTGACCTATGACCTTGAAAAATAGATAAGCTTCATAGTTTGATCTAGATCGTTCAACCAATTATGAAACAACATCTACATACTAGGGTGCATTACAGTACGCAATGACCTTTTGAATCTGACCTTCATCCCGATCTTGAAACCTTAATCTTGGTGAGCAGACTTCATTGCACGAGTTTGATTTATATCCTTTGAATCAGTTGTGAGATAACGATGTGCACATCATCATGAAGAGGCTCTTTGATACATAAGATCTTGCGACCTTGAACTTTGACCCCGACCGCAAAAGCTAACTAGATGTAAATCTTTTGATACAAGTTTACCCCATCATTCGATATCATATATAGAAACATTTTAGTATACACTGTATGAAGGATTTCTTTGCCTTCTGAAGTGCATTAAGAGTTCCAAAATAGCCTGAACAGTCTCTCAGATACATGAAGCTTATCACTGGTGTAAAGATTTGGTTTTATCAAGGCTGTGTATTCTGAACGAATTTCAGCTTTTTTATACTTTTTTTTATTTTTGTGTGTAGACAATGACTTTCACAGGATAAATTCTACATTATGAGCTGCTGAAGCCCTGGAGCATTTTCCCTACCAGTAGAGCAGATAATCTCTATCTTATCGCTATACTCTGTACGTTTACAATGATATAGACAGAAGGAATAGATAAGACAGGTGATATAGTGTCATATGGAAAAAAAATAAGGCAAGTTTCTGGTATTATGAAACTGTCTTTCCTCTAATGAGAGATGATCATTAGAAGGCAGATGTAGGCACTGAAGCTAGTGAACTGTCTCTCCGCTCGTGAGAGATGGCTATATCATGGCAGTGGTGGCTAATCCTGCCTCTCCGGGGGAAGAGATGGTTATATGGGGTCAGAAACGGGTACTGGTGTTGGCGAACAGTCTCTCCTCCCATGTCAGCCACCGAGTCTGCCTTCCAACAACAAAACCTGCCTGGTCATCCTTGGCTGGGGGGAACGAGGGAGTGGCTGTCGGCCAGGGAATGTAGCCAGGCGGGGAGGGGAAGGGAGGAAGGGGAGGGAACAGGGGTTGGGCAGGTCAATGGAATAAGGAGGAGGAGGAGGAGGGTAGTGGCGCTCGGGTTGTGGTATGAGGGAATAGTAACAGGGGCTTCTGCCCTGCTTTACTTCCTCAGGATCTGGTTGTGCTGGGGCCTTGGCCTGGGGTTGAAAGTAACTGTGAGTGTGTGTGTGTGTGTGTGTGTGTGTGTGTGTGTGTGTGTGTGTGTGTGTGTGGGTGTGTTTCGGGTAGCGGGTGTGGGGAGACAGACTACCTCCTTCAGACAAGGGATATAGTTAGGCTACGAAAACTTGATTTTCTGCTTTATCTACTTCTATCACCTTAACCTTCTATGCCAGTAAACAGCGTTCACAGCGATGTCTCTCATACGACGAAAACATTCTCAGTTTGCCTTATCTCTCAGATAAAAAGTCGTGTCCCATACAGAAAAAAAAAACTGCTTTCCCAACCATACAAATCATCTCTCAGCTGAACGACTGGTCTCGCAAAACGACTCATTTTTCCAGCTTGATAACATATCTCTCATTTGCATAAGTTTGCTTACCTAGACAATTATTTCTCCTCTGAGCAGTACAGCTGAATGGTCCGCCTCTCGTTTGAAAGAACTATCTCTCAGATGTACGGCATACGTTGGCTGAACGGGCCGTCCGCCAGCTGGGCGAAGTTCTCATACTTGTGACGAAACTTTGATGTTGCAATTACCCGACTGCCACACCCGCCCTCTGCTCCTAGCACGACGATGTCTCATCACAGATGCTGGAGACGATAACGCTGCTAAATATGGGGTCTAGGCCGGAGCCAGGAAGACTTAGGAACGGTCGTTTGAGCGGGTGTATGTACGATACTAGGCTGTAGCTAGTGAATGGTTATCGACATAATTCTAAGTTCTTGTGAGAGAAAAATATAGGAGTTTGTGAGACTTCTAGTTAAAGGAGAAGAAGAAGATTTAAAACATCTCCAAGATTAAATCTTGTTAATGCATACAAGGTTAATGACGGAACTGAGAGAACCGAGACATTCCTCTTCAGGTGAACATATGCGAGGACAGAAATTACGCTTCAGAGGAATTTCAGGGGATTGCCAGAATACCTTAGAGGCAACGCAAGCTGAAGCTGAATACATGCCTGAAGGGAAGTTTGGAAAGCGGAACATCCCTAATAACTGCGCCGACTACACTAACAGGAGCTGACCAGGTCTGGCATTATCATCATTTGGTGTCTTCCTTTCTCAAACCTTGATGACGTTTACAATGATGCTGGGACACTGAAGGGTACTGGCGTTTACGTGAGCGACGACCTGCACCTAAATGCTACTCATTTGTTCCAATCAGAGATGAGGACGCTTGAAGAGGAGAGTGGGAGGGAGGGGAGTGGGGGGGAAGGTTGAGAGGAGGAGGTGGAATGACCAATTAGTCCAGCTGAGTTACGCGACACTGATTAAGACAGAGAACGCCCAGTGGTCTTGTCGTGTCAGTATAAGTTAGACATTAACAGTCCTTACGTCTTATGCAATGCTGAATTCCCATAAATGTCAAGTCTTTGCCACATTCCCCTCCACCCCACTGTGAAGCCATGTACAGGGTGTCAGTGGGGCGCCACCGAATAACTGACCTTCTGACGCTGAGACCACAACCTGACGCCGCTGACAACAGCAGGGTGGGTCAAGCCACAGCTTCAGTACCTTCCAAGGTAAACAGACAGGGTCACTTCACAGCCTCCCTGGAGGTTGCTGATCTTTCCGACTAATGAGATGCGAGAAGGCGGGAACCTCGTAGCAAACCCACCCATGTAGCTCACCACCTGGCAACATCCACCCTTTTGTTAAGGTAAATTACGGCAAAAACTCGTTCAGGGGTCAGTGGGCAGTATAACGGCAAGGTATGATAGCAAGAGTAAGATGCAGAAACCTATTGATCGAGTGACTGAAAAAAACGTCCTCCATTTTCCCAGTATGTGGTGATGATTGCACCACAAATTATAACCTAACCTGTTCTCGCCTCGAAGATCAGGCGTTAAGTCAACTTTTACTATCACATGCTGGCTGACCCTGATCTATCTCAACTTGGGATAGAGAATTTCAACATCACTATGATTGTTTCTGATCATGGTGATGACCCATTTATCGACAAGCGTTTACAGCACTCATAGGTGACTACTGCTGGGAAAACGATGCTTTTATTGCATTATTTTTAAACTTTCTCGGCCATTAGCAGTAGTATTAAGCATGTAGCTCAACTGAACATATTGATCAAGCGTGTCGCTGACCTTAGTAGTATGATGAAGTGAGTCTTTCACCTCAACACTGAAATCCAATATGCATCTCAACCGATGACGGTCATGGACCATGAGCGGGACGCATGCATAAATTGCCGCTACTTGTTGTCTTTTATCCTCCGGTATAAAAAGAAGGATCATAATGGCTCATGAAATCTGCATCATCAAGCTGAAGGTTTGTGATACACTATAGCGTCCTGTGTTCAGATCTTCGAGAAATGACGCTGTTTGCTCCTGCAGCTGAAACTTTGTGAAGAGGAATATATGCACGACCGTCTCCAGCAGCCTAGAGTACCCTGCCCTACAAGAATGCCTAGCTTGTGCCCTCATCACACCCCGAATATGGTCACCAATCATGGACAAGCCTCTTACACGTAGATTATGTATGCAAATGTGGCAGTTCACTTCCCAGTCTTTCTCAGTTGCTAAACTGGATGAGGCAAAATTCTTTTTCCTTAGCAAGGATGTTAACATGCAGGATGAGTTATCCAAACGAGAAGCTGAAAGTAATACGGTAAATGCGTCTGAAAATGGGAAAGATGAAAATTTTGCTTGACATCTAACACTTACGTTAAGTGAGCCTCAATATACACAAAAAAAATTTATTGCATTTTCCTTTTAGTTTTATGTTTGTTTATGTACTCTCTCGACACTAAACTCTGTGTTTCTGACCTCTACCGCTTTCACAGTGGTCAGTTGCTATTTACATGCCTTGGTAATCCTCTGCATTCATTTGAATTATACAGTATCTCTGACCCCAACTCAGCAATGATAATGTAATGTAAGATTGTAGCTTCCTGGAACATATGATCCTTGGCAAGCGACTTACAATCCTCTACGTGGCAGGCGTTAGTAATGAAGACCAGACTATAACCCCAAGTTATCAGTCAGACTTCTCAAAAATATGGCATCGTATAAAAGAAAAGCACTATGATGAGGCTTTCATTGCTTCAGTGACTGGCAAATCCTAAGTCACCTGCACCTGAATGGTCTTTGAATCAAGGAACTCCTAGCTAAGGTCACATTTATGTATCATTTACCGTCATCAAGATGGCTAAACACATGTGCTCTCACAACTGGCTGAAGTTTTGGTCCTCAAATACATGTCAATTAACTTTTTGTTATTTAACTTTTAGTTGGAGTCTCTATTAGATGATTCTGATATGTGCAGCCTTGCTAAAATAGCCAGTGTATTCAATAATCGATATGTATATATATATATATATATATATATATATATATATATATATATATATATATATATATATATATATATATATATATATATATTATCCTTGGGGAGAAAGAATATTGTCCACGTAGTCCTTGCTTGTTGTAGAAGACGAATAAAAGGGGCGGGAGCTGGTAGCTGGAAATCCTCCCTTCCTGTATCACTTTCCAAAAGAAGGAACAGAGCAAGGAAGCAAGTAATGAATTCTCCATTTAAGGCTCAGTCTTTACACACACACACACACACACACACACACACACACACACACACACACACACACACACACACACCATTAACTACTCATTTACAGGCCTTAATGTTCCTCAATGTATATCTCTACCCCATTTCGAATTCAGCATGAAATATATATACGCAAAAATCCCCTAAATGCACATGGAAATTCAAACAGAAATCGAGAGATTATTTTTTTTGTCTAACACCGTTCTATCTATTCTTTGTGGAATCATGTGTACCTAAGGGAGTTGTGCGAGTCCATTTTCTGATTTCTGTATCCACAAATGATGATAGGAACCCTTGTACGAATGTAGGCGTCCATCCCACGTCTGGTGGCAACGCTGTTGAAGATGCTACCGATGATTTAGATCACTTAATCACCATATTAATCCACGATTAGGAATACTAATCTTCCAGTTTATCGTAAATAGAGCACCTCTAAACTCCACAAAATAGTTCTGTATCATAATCCTTTTGAAATAGGATACATTACCTTATACTTAGGCATCCTTTACAGCTTGACAAAGAAGGCAAAATCATCGATGCCAACCCATTAGCTAGACTCAAGGATGGAAACTACCAACTATAAACACACATCGCCCACAACTAACCAAGAACGGAATAACTTCACCTTTATGTATGACGTCCGAGACCTTCTTATTACATCCTAACTGCCTTCCTCTGGCAGGGAGGGTATCTATAGCGACTGTACTTTGACCTGTTATCATAGACCATAATATTCATAAGCCTTGTGATCACAGAGCATAAAAAAGCACCATGATTGCAAGACATAGAAAAGTCATTGCCCCCAGCACAGAAGAGGGTCCTACGATTTCAGGACATAAAAGAGCTTTTGTTGCAGTATATATGAGAGCCCCATGATCACAGCGAATGCAAAGAGCCCCATGCTCTCAGGACACAAGAACACCCTATGATTACCGTTCATAAAAGAACCTTATGATAGGGAATGAGAGAACCTCGTCATCACAACAAATGGAAAGAACCGACACGATACAAAAGAACCTTAATACCACAGTACGTATAAGATCTGTATGAGAAGAAAATAAGAGAGATCTACGACCACAACAAATGTGAAGATTTCCTTTGTTCACAGAATACAAAAGAACAGTGTGAGTACAGTACATAAAAGAGCCCTCTGATAATGAAAAAAAAACTCTATGTTTAAGTGCATAAAAGAACTTTGAAGCTGTTAACACATTTCCCCTATGTCTCAGTCTCGGCTTACGGACAGATCATGGAACTCTATTGTCTTCATGAAAATCTTTACGTCATCTATCCTTCTTTTAAGACACGAAGGACATCAGACTGCAAGAATGGTACCTAAACATCGTTTCCTACCTGTGAGCACCAAGTGTCCTATCAGTCAGTCCCTGTCAAAGGGCCAATACATACGAGACTTCCACGTCCAGAGTGTCTGTGCCGAAAGACCATGGCATTGCAAGATAAAGTTTTTTGAGCTCCAAACGACTCATCCCCCGACTCGGATCGACTCAGCATGACGCCTAACGGTAAACATCTCACATCCAAACCATTGAACTTTGGAGACAATTTATCACTCGAGTAAAAATGGTTCAGCTTTCTCCAAAAAACTTACCCCATCAGATCAGCTTGCGACTACAGGACTCATCCTCTTGATCGTCATAATGATCATCGAAGCAGCTATTCAGAAGCTCCAAACCAGCACCCAGATGACTGGTCTAATGCCGTCAGTCTGAAACTAATGGAGGTGTCGAGTAAGGGGATACTGATCACTACTGATGAACCATTCCTTGATAAGTATCATCAAGAGTGATGAAACTCAGGAATAAACATATCATATTGCCAGTATGCTATTCATATATAGTTGAATATGAGATTACATTTGCAGTTATCTCATAAAAAGATGTAGATTTAGGCGTTTAGCCGTTTGGTTCAATATTGATTCCATGTGTATATTGATAAGTATCTTCATACAAGTCTATTTTGGGATTTTTGACCGTCTATTGTTGTTTAAATATCATAAAAGATTCAATTACATCCCATCATCATTCATGTCTTAGGAAGGTAGATAAATTCCTAGAGTATGTTGCAAAACCAGTCATACAAGCATATACTTTGTACTACAAAAATAAGATCTTTAAATCAAACTGTAATGAATATGTGGTGATAAAGTGAGGCCATATTTTTAAACTTTGCCTTAGGCTTGAATCATTCAGTCGCCCATGTGCTGACGATGCTGAAGTGGCAGTAGGGAAGTAGTTGAAGAAGGAGTAATGTTTGTAGTTGCAGAGGCATCAGTAAAAGTAAAGGTGTTATCATCATTATCATTATGATCTTTATCAGTAGTAGTAGTAGTAGTAGGAGCAGTAGTCGTCGTTGTCGTCGTCGTCGTCGTCGTCGTAGTAGTAGTAGTAGTAATTGTAGCAGTAGCAGTAATAGTAGCAGTAGTTAGTAACAGCAAAACCCAACCTTACTAATGCTGTATCTTTGGCCAGAGCCATCCTATCAGTCTCTTAAGTATTGTGCGACGGAAGGACGCCTCAGAACCCTCGTTGGCTCCTCTGTCAGTGGGAGAATACACCATGGTTCACGTTCATATCCTACCCTCGACAGGTTCTCCAGGGACCAAATAGAAAATCGATCTTTCCAGACAGGCTTTCATAGTTCAAGTATCTACTGTTGATCATTGATGTTATCTACATTATCGTAAAGAGTAGAGAGGTTTTCGACACCAACAGAAGGACATAAAGAGGGAGTAGGTTATGAAGCGATGTAGGTGGGAACATTTCCTTCGTAGATGAAGCTGTTCAGGGTCAGAATGGTTATTAGTAATGTACATATGAAAGCCACCAAATTAGCTGGTGAAAGAAAGCTACTTGCTCGAGGAATTGGCTTCCAGATCAACAAATTTGGACATAAATGAATAGCTCTTTTGCGCGGATAAATAAATTTCTAGAATAAAGCAAATACTGTTCTCGAATGCTAATCAAACTGGAAACTAAATAGGGAGAGTCATCGCTCCTTGACGACGTCTGTAAACACCAGCAGCAGCCACAGCCCAACAAGACACACAAAGCCTTTTATAAAAACCAGGTGAAGCAAGAAAGGAACCTTGGAAGATACTATCAGATGCAACATTTGGTACTTGATTCATATAGAGAAAGTGATTCGAGTAATTCGCCACGATAATGTTATGTGAATCGAGTCATCCACAACAGCAATGTAGAGTGAACCAAGTTATCCACTACAGTGAACCTACTCATCCACCACAGCAGCATAAAGTAACCATAGTCATCCACCACAACAACGTAGAATGAACCTCGTCATCTTAGTCATCCACCTGATTAATTTAGAACAACCTCACTCTGAAAAATAATCTTCCCCAACATAGGGGAGTTTGAAAAGAATCTATTAATACTTTATGATTTATTTTCCTGAAACAAAAGCTATAAATCTTGTTCTGACGTAACATATTCTGGCCTGAACCCCCCGCAGCCTCAGCCAAAGGACCGCCTCTCTCCTTGGGGACAATCCACCTAAATCACACAGGGTAACAAAGCACCTAACCACCCTTACCAGACGGCACGCGATTGAAAGTACAAAACTGCAGACTGAGGAAGTAAGGGAAGGGAGGGTCACAGTCATAGTGTGTTTAGCAGACAAATTAACAATTACGTATCTGTTGATAACTGAATGGAAAGAGGACCAAATATCATGGTGTTTGGTAGCATTTGTTATAGCTAAACGGATGATGGGGAGGTGAATGATTCCTTAACCTTGGGTTCTGCCCGAAGCATTGGAACGAATTGTGAGAGAACAGCGCAGGGGTTGCGAGGATCCAATGATGGGATCTTGCGAGTGATAGAAAAAAAATGAACGAAGAACCTGCGTAAAACCTGTGGGGGACCTTTGAAGCATCTATGACAAATCTAAGTGACTAGTGAATGAGTTCTTAGGGACCTGGGAATAACCTGCTGTTAGGGCAAATGTTTGCTGCTGACTCTATCATGCATCAAGACAACAAATGAATGACTTTGAGTCGAGATTTTTTTTTTTCTATGAGGCCATTTAAGCTTTTCTCACTATCAAATGAAGATCTTACTTGTTCAACCATTTGACCAAAATTTGTGGATGTTCTAACTTTGTTGCGTTACTACCGATGTTTAAGGAAGCAGTAAATAAACCGGGTAGATAATGTTAGTTATGGTGGCCATAGTAATAGTAGCAGTAGAAGTAGTAGCAGTAAAAACAGAGGCACCAAAGGTGACAGTAAAAGTGAAAAAAAAAGACAAATATGACAATAAGAATGGATGTTGTTTATGTCTCCTTGTTGGTCCTCTCTCCACAGTCCTTGACCAGAACTCGAGGGGAAAAAAGGAACTTTAGCAACAGGTTTATAGATCCTGAGAGAGACGTGGACTCTGCGCGTGTCCCAAAGCTTTGCTAGCGACCTTTCCTACCTCCCAGCCTCCTACCTCCTGCCCTCCCCCTGCTCCCCCTCCCAGATGACAGAAGATAAATTATAGGACGTACCCAAGGGTAACTACTATCATCTCAGGGTTACAGTAAAGGTGTTCTGTCAATGTTCCTTCAAGGTGGCGGCCACACGTTTCCCCCCCCCCCCTCTCTCTCTCTCTCTCTCTCTCTCTCTCTCTCTCTCTCTCTCTCTCTCTCTCTCTCTCTCTCTCTCTCTCTCTCTCTCTCTCTCTCTCTCTCAAGAAAAAAATTATTTTGTTTTGTATGAACCGTAAGACGAAGGGGAGAATGCTTATATAGGACTAATACAGACAGTGAATACAGTGAATGAGAAAAACGCAAGAATGAATGGAATAATTGTGGCAACTAACGTAGAATATTGATACAGTGTCTTAAATAATGGAAATTGCTTAACCCTTCATGAGATTACAACGAGGGACGGAGGGGAAAAAAGTCTCGTTAATCTATTCTTTGTGAAGAAAGGACCTGACAGGAAACAATTAGGATACATGGTCACTGAAAGGGTCAGGTGGTTTCGTTTTTGATCATATGACTGAACTGCGGGGGTCAGTTACGGTCATTCAAGGACAACAAGATTTGACACAAAAAGTAACATCAAGGTTAAGAAGCTATGGAATGAAAATGTACGACAAGGTTGGAGAGGAAAAGTTGAATGAGAAGCTCAGTGGTGCCACTTTTACAATGTTGTGGAGGAATGTAGAACATCCAGGGGTAGAGTTGGCCTAGATTTACATACCTGTAGTAGTAGTAGTAGTGGTAGAAGTCGTAATGGTAGTGGATGCATTAACAGCCGCAGTAGCGGTGGTTGTAGTAGTAGTTATGGTTATAGTAAGAATTGCTTTTGTTGTCGCGATACGAAATGGAAAGACAGAAGATGCCGGGTGATGCCGGGTGAAACAAAGTAAGAAACCTGCTATTGGAAGGAGAGAATATAATACAGAGATGAATATTCGGATAAATGTCGAGGAATGTTAATCAGAGGTGAATGATTCTAAAGCCTTACGTAAAAGCCGATAAAATGTTGTATGTGAATGAACAAAAAACAGACGAAAACTATTAAAGATAGATGAATGAGAATCTTGCGAAGAATCTTGGTCTAATCTGACGAAAGGTAAGGTTCTAGGCTGATGACTGTGTCAGAAACTTGATTAATTCTAGGAGAATTCTAACTCATTTAAAAGTGGTAACGGTTCGAATCCTGCTGTCGGGTGGATATTGTATGTTCTATGAAAGTGAGCGTCATTACGCTATGTTCGTTATAGGAGTCAGTGTTGTAAAGGTATTCAAAATCGTCAAAAGCTTCGGCAATCTTGATCAATCATTTTTCTGTTCTAGATCTGTCTGATATTCCTTGTTACCGTGGGTGTAAACTTGCATTCAAGTGTCTCACTTTCACTGAGCCAGTCCTATTTCTAAACGTACTTATAGTGATATCTTTAGTTTCACTAAAAGTATCACTATAAGCACGTTTACAAATAGGACTGGCAAATGATTTACATCGAATCCAAGACTAATACATTTTCTTTGCTCCTCTGCAGTTTACAGCATTTTTCCCCTCATAGTTATTCATTTGCTCTTCTCCCCTCCCACACACAAAAAAACTGTGTCTAGCGTCTTCTGCTATACCGCATAACCTCGAAAAAAATACCAGCGGTTTGTTGCTATTTACATTCCTTTGTATTCAAATGCCACTCAGATATTTTGGTTACACACTTCAGGTTATAATGCTTCAACTTTCTTATTTTTTTCTCTCTCTCTTCGAGAGAGGAATACCTTGAACTAGTTGTAAAGTTTTTATAATAGCTGGCAAAAATACCGTACAATATCTTCTCAATATTTTTTAAAATAATAGTTATCGAGACAAATATTTTTGTAGTGTTGCATGGTAGTACCTTACCAGAGAATATTGTAGCAGTAACGACTCTCTCAATAGTTGTAGTTATCACTGTTATGGTAGCAATGTGGCTATTGCGATAGTAGTAGTAGTAGCAGTTGTAGTAGAAGTTGTTGTTGTTGTTGTTGTTGTCTTTGTTGTTATTATTGCAGTAGCAGCAGCAGCATCAGTAGTAACAGCTATGATAGTGGTAATAGCAGCAGTGGAAATACAGTAGAGCATCATACTGTTATTGTCATTCATAGTATCAGAAATTGTGGTAGCAGTTGGACTAGTCGTAGTTCTAGTGATAGTGTAAGAGTATAGAACTATGTTAAAGGTAATTCTAAGACCACGTACGCTCTCACGTGCGTTCAGGGATCTGTTCTCTTACCTTATTCAACATTACTGACGCCCAATCAAGCGAGTTCTTACTGCGCTCGTGGCACTTTCTCTTCATATATTGCATTCTTAAGGTTTTGTCTTACACAAACACTGGATTTTGCAACTTTCTACCAAGCATTTTGGCGAGCACAATTCTCTCAAAAGAGTCTATAATTCATTAGCACCACACTTGGACTTAGGCTGTTATTTATGTTTTATGATATACGACGTGCAAGAGACAGGACGAGATAAGATGTTTGGTAGTGACATATTTGCCAGGGTAGTTTCCGTGGACTGAACCAAGCACTTAAATGATATCCTTTACGATGACAGCTTTAGCTGATGGTTCTCTAATACATAGATATTGGTGAATTGTATAGGCTATCGAGTGCTAACCGATTAATCATATATACGTTTACGTCAAAAATTCATCAATTCTTTGTTATTCTTATAGATTCCAGATTACTTCTGCTCACTGAATACTTGCAGCTCTCTCATTCTATGTATCGACTAAGAGAGAGAGAGAGAGAGAGAGAGAGAGAGAGAGAGAGAGAGAGAGAGAGAGAGAGAGAGAGAGAGAGAGGTCCAGCTAAGGACGCCAAGCAAACCTCCCCACATGATAGGAGGGACGGGAAGCAAGGTCAACCTCTGCCAGTCCACCTGAACAACCCAGCCCTGGCGACCCGTATTTGGTGTTGGCTGATCCAGTTCGCCAGCGAGAGAAAGTAAGTGCTCTGCCAGGATCAAGTGGAGGTCAGGTCAGCTCCCCGCAACCACTCCTCCCCGTCAGTCATACACGGGGAGGGGAGGGCGTGGGGGTAGAGGTGGAGGGAAGGAATGAGGGTGATAGGCTCATGTTGGTAAAGGGAAGGGTCCTTAGGATGGAGAGAGAGAGAGAGAGAGAGAGAGAGAGAGAGAGAGAGAGAGAGAGAGAGAGAGAGAGAGAGAGAGAGAGAGATTTCGTCTCTTTTTCACGGAGAAATATTGAGAATTACCTTTTTAGGGTTGGAAAACACGGGGATTTTCCTAGGCTGGTGGAGAAACACTGAGAAGCTCTTCTCATGGAAGTAAGGTGATAATGAAGCACTGTACAACTGCTGACTGATGGAGACTGACATATTAGTTTCAGTGGAAAAGAGAGCAACAGAGGGAGGCTGAGTCATCATATTCACGGTGATAAGGAGATACGGAAAGGTGATTTTCATGGTGAAAAATAGGTGTTAAGGTGTTCATGAAGGCAGGGTATAAAGAGGGAGATTCTTTTAATGATGCTGAAGTGAGGGTGGCATTCTGTTTATCATCAAGTGATAGAATGACTATTTTTCCTGGTGTTGTTCACGGGCTGTTGGGATAGTAGTGAAGATAAATCAGGGATTATGAGAGGTTTCACAAAGGCTGAATTAAGAAAGGTTGTGTTTAGTCATGACTGGCTGACCTCTGTTAAGGATTAATTATCATACGTATATGCTCAAACTATGTATTGCAAGATTTTGCATGTGTTTGTCAAGATATAATATTCAATTATACCGAGGTGGATGTAGAGATAGTGCCACAAAAGAGGCAGGAAGAAATAACTACTAAAGGTTTACACACTTTCTTTGTTTATCAAGATTACGGATTATTTTTTCATGAATAATATAATTCACAGTGAATTGTACGTAGTAATGATTGTGTATACATTTATACATTTATATCTCTTGGTGAAGATTTTTCTTTTATTATTCTGTCTGCAGTGAAAATAATATCCTTTAGGTCATAGCTTGTTTATGTGTTCACCATCTGCTTGGAACTTGTCCTGGCTATCTCCAGTGTCATCAACTCCTGAGTCGTTAAACACAACAAGACATATGCAGACGTTTATCCTGCGTCATTGTACCTGTGAGATCCGTTAGAAAACGCAGACTGTGGACTATTTTCGCAGATTACTCTAAAATAAACCAGAGGTCAGTTAAGAATTTATAGATCGACAATTACTGATGTAGAAGGTAATAATCTGAGCCACAACATGAAGCACACAGAAATGAATTAGTCTCCAGAACTAAGCCAAGTTGACGAGGGAGAATAGCCATTGGAATATTTTCTTGTGTAAACTAAATAGTTTCCAAGGATGGTAAAAGTGTTCACACTATATATCATAGTGGTATCTTGCAATGCAATGAAACAGGACGCTATGGTAAAAGTTTTCACACTATGGTTCATAGTGGTATCTTGCAATGCAATGAGACAGGACGCTTCAAACTCTCATGGACACTGCGTCAAGGAGAGGGACATACGAAGTGAGGGTGAAGAAAAGAACTCCGCTTGAAACTTTTGGTAATGGGCGTTCGTGAGCGTGAGGGAGAGGAAGAATTGTCATGAAAATTAACAAAGAAATAAAGCACGTGACTTTGAAGGACACTGAAGAGGAGCAGGTAGAATGGAGTCCTGACAATGTTGATCTCAGGTCATGAATACGACCAGGAGGGACGAGGCGAGGTAGTAGAGGAAAGGGGAGGAGAGGGGTGGTGGGGGGAAGGAGGCTGTCAGTGGCTGAAGGGGAAGGACGGCGTGACTTGGGTAAGGGAACTGTCGGGGGGCACATTTAGAGAAGAGGGCTGGATCGTGGGGAAGATGATGGTATGTATGAACTGTGGTGAAGAAGAATAATGTATTATGGATGACTGAGAGACGCAGATGTAGTTAAGATGCGAGGGGCAAGGTACGAGAAACCCATACAAGGGCACATGCGTACGCGCCTTACGCACGTAAGCGCGTTTGCATTACATGTCGACGTTCATGCATGATCGTACAAACAATTTACTAGTCTCTCTCGGCATGAAAACAAATATTTCATTCGCTGTTGACAGGCTAGAAAGTTTTCATAGACTAGCGCGCCACCTCTGTGGACACACGACCAGACAGACGGACAGAGACTAAGACAGATGACCGCACCCTCCTGAGTGGGAGGTGGGGGAGGGGGAGGGGAGGCGCTGGGGATTGTAAAAGTAGGAATAAAACACATGACAAGATCAGAGGGGCTGGGTGGCGGGACCTTGGTGGCCAGTGGTACAACCTCTCTCTCTCTCTCTCTCTCTCTCTCTCTCTCTCTCTCTCTCTCTCTCTCTCTCTCTCTCTCTCTCTCTCTCTCTCTCTCTCTCTCTGTAAACGTGTCTTTTCCACTTACCGGGTTGTCGTTTCTTTTTTTTTTCTCTCTCTCTCTCAAGTGTGTCGTGTTGCAGAAGTCATACCATTACTAACGGCATGACGACAGTCAGTCTTACAATGGGAACCCTCTTGTTCAACGCGTTTGTCGTTCTTGAAAATGTGACCTTGACCTGTAAGTTGCATTTCCCAAAACCTTATTTT
This sequence comes from Panulirus ornatus, assembly GCF_036320965.1. Lineage (NCBI taxonomy): Eukaryota > Metazoa > Arthropoda > Malacostraca > Decapoda > Palinuridae > Panulirus > Panulirus ornatus. Next base: position 20,215,113 of record NC_092292.1, read on the forward strand.
GATGAGCAAAGTGAAGCAGGCTTGTACAATATTTCTAAATTTGATTTATCATTACATAAACTCGCTGTCTGCTCTGAACACCCTAGTGGTATTTTTTGATATTTTCTCTTTTATGCATTGTCTTTCCCTCCACTTTCTCCCTCTCTCTCTTCACGTGTCCTTCACACCCCTGTCCCATTCCATCCGCCCTACCTACCACCGACTCCCCATCATCCTCTCACAAGTGTCACAATCATTACAAACACAATACATCGCCAGACACCTCCTGCCATTCCGATTGGGAGGGTGGGGGGGGGTCTTGCAGGAGCCGTCTGTCTCGTCAGATGATGGAACTGATACCACGGCTGCAGACGACCTTGGGGACAGCCAGACCAAGGTGATGGAAGGTCCTGACTGATGTCTGGCCGGGGACGTGACTGTGTCTGCTCAGGTCTGTGCTAACGTTTGTGGCTGGTGTTAACAAGGTCTTGGTCAAATTAGGTTCATAGGTTACTTGCACTGTGCTGAGTGAACGGAAAGATCTGTCTGCAAACATATGAACATAATACAAGGAATCACACACACTCACACACACACAGACACACACACACACACACACACACACACACACACACACACACACACACACACACACACACATATCTTCTTTTTTGCTTTCGCACGTGCCTGGCTTTCCCGCCTTAGAAAGATAACATCAGGAACTGAGTCGTCGAGGAAAAGTTCTCGTTTTATTCGTTTTTTCCGACATTTAGAAAGTTGTGATACAAGAGATGATTTCTAGCCCCTAACCTTCTTAGTCGCCTTTTGCGACATGCACAATACTCTCTCTCCCCTCTCCACAGACATGATATATATATATATATATATATATATATATATGTGTGTGTGTGTGTGTGTGTGTGTGTGTGTGTGTGTGTGTGTGTGTGTGATTTCAATCTGCTCATTCATGTATTCATTTATCACCTTATCGACAACATTATGATGGTCAACAATATTCAAGTTATAGCCCGTAAGAGTCGATAAGAAATAAAGAATCTATACAAAATCTGAGATCGTTAGGAATATTTGCCAGGGTAGTGGAGTGACCTGTGGTGTGGGTCTTGTAGCAACATGGTATGAGCAAGTCACGCAGCATGATCCTCCTCCCACCTGAGCCTGAGGCAGAAGCTGAAGATGAGCAGACACAAAATCAGTGAGGCACAGAAGAAGCAGAAGAAAGAATCTGGGTGAAGAAAAACTGGACAAGTTCTCTGAGGTTGCGAAAGACTCAGAGTTATTGAGGCTAAGGAAGACCTTTTTTATGTGTTGTCTGTGGGAGGTAGGGAATTTGTGATCAGGTGAGACACACCGCGAGTGATACATCGTCCGTGAAGAAAAGATACGAAACGATAAGAATGAGAAAGGCAAGTCATCTGAGAATGAGCGAAGGTCAAGTTCTCGAAGTATCAGAGATGGAATGGACACAAGCAGTACATGAAAGCGAAACAAAGAAGAAGACAGTTAACACAAGAGGTAGAGAGTCCTTCAGACGAGACTTCTACTCCAACATCAAACAACAAATGGAAACTTCCATCTTGCTGGCGTAAGTTCTTCCCAACGAAGAACTTGGCATATGACATCGAGAAGCTCACGCTGGCCTCAGGCGCCATTTACAGAACAAGATGACAGATTTATAAAGATGTGGGACTGAGGGAGAAGTTCATCAGTTTGAGTGTACCGCTGGTAGGGAACTGCAGTGCGTAGCGTCGCTTGTAGACATAAGTGAAAGTAACAATGTAGTAGATCAGCTGCCACAAAAGTTGACTGAAAAGGAAGCTGGAAATCTGTTGGTGTAAGTCAGGAAGTGGAATGAGGTGGATGCAGATATTATAATGCCGGAAGACTGGTAACAATTAGTTTCTGAAAATCACGAGTTTCCACGAAGCGAACTGTTGCACTGAACTCCAAAATGCGTTTCGACCATACTGGAGGACATAACTCACTCATAATGCTTCATAATGTCGTATCGACACCTTTGCAGCCTCTCATATTCTTTCAAGAGATGTAAATTCTCAGTGTTTAGTGGAACATTTCGCAATCACTCATCGTGATGAAAAGGCATTAGTGAAATCTAAGGTGTTCAAGATACTATTGTATATGAAAGGTTGCTGTACCCGCCAGATGGCCCGTCATACATAGCCCAAAAGCCTCTCATTCACCAGACAATGAGCTCAGCATGATGGAGCTGCCTGATGCACTTGGAAGAAGACAAAGGCCTCGGTGGAGTGGCTTTGAGAGCATAATACAAACAGCTTCAGCGCCTGAGTGGAGAAAACGTATTCGCAAGAGCGTTTTCATGCAGTGAGGCCAGCCAAATAGATAAAGGAAATACAACAGGATCGAAAAAGAAGAACCAAATTGAAATACCCGACAAGTGTGGAGGGAGGAGTACGTGGAAATACTGAGGAACTGTGATTTCAAGAATTCATGGCGTAAAAGTAAATGAGTTTCTCCATGATTTGATAAGCACGTGACCTTTATCTGAGTATCTATCCATAACAAAAGCAAAGATTAGTCCCTCGTCAATGTCCCTTGGCACTTATAAGACAAAATAAAAGTGCAAATTACTCCAGGGTCGCTGCTCTGATCTCCGAATTCTGCAAGAGCCCCATTGTGATCGAAATTCAAAAGCAGATCACTTAACAAGAGGATGAACAGCACCGAAGAGCATTCAAGGAATCCACAATAGCTGCTCCTCTACTCGACACCGATGAAAATTAATGACAAGAATCAACAAGAAATGCTAAAGCCATCCTACTACCCGACCTTGAATGAAAGGTTCATGCAAATAATGTAGGGAGGAGCTTCAACATGTGGCAAATAAAGATGATAAATTTGAAACTTGTGAGTCATCGAGAATATATGCTTTATTATTATCATAAAACTCAAGGGTCCTTCAACCAAGGGCTTCTGCAGCTCCAAAGCTGCGCTGCACTCAGTATATATATATATATATATATATATATATATATATATATATATATATATATATATATATATATATATATATATATATATATATATATATATATATATATATATATTGTGAAAGTACATATTAGTAAAGCTTAGGTAATGGATCAATGAATTAATGATAGGTAACAGAAAGAGGAAACTATTATACTAACTCTAACATGTGGCTAGATAGATTTAAAGATAAGCAGTCTGGTGGGCTGATAAACCAAGAGAGAGAGAGAGAGAGAGAGAGAGAGAGAGAGAGAGAGAGAGAGAGAGAGGTCACAGATTGACAGTTACCTAAACAGGATGACAGCCATGTAAACAGACTCACCAAGAAACTAAGCCAATGCACAAGATGAGAGATGACATACCACGTAAAGACTAACTCATAATCCTAAATGTAAGTAAAAGAAAAGATACCACAAGAAAAGTTGAAAAGTAATCCAAAGAACATAGAACAAAAGATAGATAGAGAGACCAAAAGAAGAGACAGAGAAACAAATCGAGATGCAGAAGTGTTTAACACAAGTCAGTCAAGACACAAATAAACCAACACATGTGCACTCTAGCACCCAGACTAGTGGAGAGGAAACAGCCAAACTGACCCGCAAACCCTTAGACCAGAAGAGTGAAAGTCTACGAAACAAAGAGAACAAAAACAGTCTAACGGACGCACCATGATGAGGACAGAATTACAGACTGAAGGAAACCGTAACAATTGTCTTGCAGCAGACGATTTAGACAGGCTTTGGAATCAAATTATTGAAAAGAATACATTTAATTCATCCGTATGAAAACACATTTTAGGAAAAGAAAAGGTAAAACACATCCACCTTAAATTGGAGAATGTAGCTGAATCATGAGGACCAGTAGACAACTGGAAGGTCTAGGCGGCAAGGTAGAAGCTGACACGAACTGGACATTACCAAAGGTCTAGTTTGGATAATGCATTAGGCGTCCCAAGGATTGGGAGGTCTCTGAAATTCTAATGCTGATACTTGACTTATTAGTTGTAGCGGCCGTGTTGGTATTCCTAGTACGCTTCGAGTGAATGTATTAAGGGGAGGAAGTGATATACCATCATCTGCAGTGGAATTCATCCTGAGTCACGTCTGGGTTCAATCTGGTGGATACTCCGCCAGGGTACCGTCACTCTGGCTAGACTACTGACCGAGTCCACTAATAGTATATATTACGTTGTAGTTTGAGAGCAAGTATGCATACGTCAGCATCTCCAAGCATAAAACGAGCAGCAATTTTCAAGGGATTGTAATGCTTTCAGAATTACGTTACTGTACTCAAAGAGTTAAATTTTCGAAGTGAGTTATGATACTTTAAGGGTTAAGAAGTGAATCACGTACATACTCATCTCCAAATTATAAAGATTTACCGTACGGTGGAGTTAGAACAAGTGGTAAAATGATAAGTCAGTTTATCTAACAAACATTCAAAACATCTACCAACCAGACTCATGCTTCATGTATACTCTTTATGTACTGCAACAGTGTGCAGGATGCCGCATTATGGCAATCGTCCGTTGATCAGCAGCGGTGATAAGCTTCCACTGATGCAAATCATGTTGGCTTGCAGCACCTGGACCCCTTCTCTGCTGCCATCTACAGCCAAGAAATCCTTCAAGTGTCAAATTTATGTATTCGAACACACCAGTAACTGGACAGAAGTGGAGGAATGGGCTATTGCAGGCTGAGGCCAGTATTCGGGTCACCCTCGCCCGACAAACCTTCAACTGCATCCGAAAAACTGACTGTGAGGCGAGGTGGGTGCAGTGACAGTGTCCGCTGACCTCCTCTTACCTCCCCCAACCTGTCTCCTCCCCCTCTCACCACTACCTCGTCCCTCGCCACCCGGCGACACCCCCACCAACCACCCGCATACATACCTGTACCGCAGACACTTCCTCCCGTCACCTCCCACATGCGGCCCTCGTATTACCGTAACGTCAATTTAAAGAACTATATCTATTGTCAGCTAAGAGCGAAGCCGTTTCCTGTGTTTGACAAAGGCATATTTGTGTGTGAAAGAAGCAGGAATGGTGAAATTTTGGTGAGGCAGATAATGTTGTAACGATCAAGATCCGCGTGAGGTAAGGTTCACCTCCTGTCCTCGGCCTAGCTAAGGTGACGAGGTTATTGTGGCCCACCTCGCTGCTGCCCTCCACCCCTGGCATCCACATGATCACTTGCCTCCACCCTTGCCCTCCATCCAATCACCTGGCCTCCACCCGATCACTTGGCCCTCTTCCAATCAGCAAAGTTTCCATGCTTCCCTCACCTTAATCACCTGGCCTAAGCCCGATTACTTAGCTAGCCTCCATTCCTGACATCCACCAGATTGCCTGTTCTCTAACCATTCACTTGGCCTCCATCCAGTCATGCAGCCTCCGCCCTGGCTTCATTCTAGTCACTTGGACTCCACCTGATCACCTAACCTCTATCCAGTCACTTGCCTTCCAATTCTGGTTTCTACACGATCACATAGCCTCAAACCTTGGCCTCTGCTGGATCACCTGGCCTTATCTGACCACCTGACCTCTACTCAGTCAACTGGCCTCCATCCTTGGCCTCCATTAGACCACCTGACATCTATATCATAACACCTGGACTTTACATCTGCCTTCACCCGATCGTCTAGCCTCCATCCAATCACCTGGCCTTCACACCTGGCCTCCTCCAGATTATCTAGCCTCCTTGCATCCACCTGGCTTCTGCTCTTGGCCTCCATCGATCCACCAGGCACCAAAAGTTGGCCTTTTCAGCTGTTTTCTACTTACCTATCTGAGTTTCAACCATCCAGCTACCTCATAACTACCCTCCACCACACCTCTACCTGTCCACTTGGCCTCCTCACTTCCACCATCTGACATAGAACCGCCCATTTGACCTCCATCCGTCCACCTGATCCACCCGTCTCATTGGCCTACATCCGTTTATCCAGTCTTCACCCGTCCATCTGGCCTCCACTCATCCACCTGGCCTCCACCCGTCCACCTGGCCTCCACTCATCCACCTGGCCTCCACCCGTCCACCTGGCCTCCACCAGTGCAGCTGATTTAGCGTTTAGCTCCCATCCATCAGACGCACCGGGTCGTCCACACCCATGAAGGCTTTAGAGTCTTATCCTCCCCCAGTATACGCCTGGAGGCTCTAAAACCTTTGTCTCCCCCAGTATACACCTCCACTGATCGATTCCGCTTCTTTTCTCTGTGGACAACAAACAAACTAACAAGAGCGGAGGCGTGGAGGTCAAGCGCCTCCCGGAGGTCTTAGCAACGGGCGAACTTTTCCCAAACCGTCTCACCGCAAGGGAGGGGCAGGTCACACTCATGTTCAAAGAGGTTGCTTCAGAAATGTCAGTGATAGTGAACCATTATATAATATGAATATATATATATTTATATATATATATATATATATATATATATATATATATATATATATATATATATATATATATTTATATATGTGTGTGTGTGTGTGTGTGTGTGTGTGTGTGTGTGTGTATATATGTGTGTATATATATATATATATATATATATATATATATATATATATATATATATATATATATATATATATATATAAAACTAATGAACTAAGAGTCTGGCAGTTAAATGGCTTAGAAGGGACTTTCTTTAGCGTTGGTTATTTTTTTCTTTACCAGCAAAGATTAAAGAGACAGGCGTGGAAAACTAGGAATCAGCTCCCGGTCTGGAAATAGATAACGTCTATTGACAGATAACATATCTGGTGCTATCTTGCACAATTATACGTTCTAATCTTGATGAAAGTATCTCAAAGAGTCTTAGAGAGATATGATTTGGAAACCAATGCTAAGAAACATGTAAACATACTTAAAGGCTACTTTATGTTGTAGAAAGTTCAAGAGATGGGGTCCCACGAGTGTATATACCCCTTCCCCTTCAACAAAAATAAGTAATTACGAATAGGTAATTGGAGTCTGATCATTGTAGTTTTTCTAGATACTTCGGGGAACCATATAACTAAATTCTGTGTAGTCATAACAAATGGCCCTGTTACAGTATCATTCACAGTTCATTGACTATCTGTAAAATTATCGTCCATCAAATTTCGACTAGAGCAGCGACAGTTAAGCAGATTCGTGTTCTATGCAGTTACTGCACAGACATAGCCAATAGCGAACGCTTGCCTTAATCGTTCTTCTGTAATAGTCCATTCATCATAAATTTCTACCAGACTAAAAGTTATACCTGATCAAAATCGAATGAAGTCTAACTTAAATTTATCAGAGCTACGTGAGAATTTTGCAAGTTATCTCCAATTTTATTGAAAGAGATCACCAACATAGTCTTATCTCGTGCCTCAGTTCTTCATTTTCCCTCATTAAGCTTCTTATCAGATAAGGAAAGATATAAATTGGTTGGGTAGGCGGGAATTACAGATGGCCAAAAGTTCGTTCAAATGAATTGACGAAAAACAAAACTTACATTACATAAACCAATAATAAATTTGACCAAACTCGACGAACACGACCCTGGCAATCAGTGATGGGGCTGTTGAACTTCTTTGCGATATGCGAAGGAGAGGCAGAGACCCAACCACAACAAACATGTATCCCTTAATGATCTGCGAAAGTAACAACCAACATTTTTTTTCTGAGGTATTGCCTGTTTAACGAGGAGGACAACTTGCGTGCATTTTTCAATCAAGTCAATTATAGAGTTCCTTGGAATTATCTACACGTGAAGGCTGAGGTAAACCTTCATTCCTCGATGAGATTTTCCACATAAAATGAAGTTCAAAATGTATTTTTGCTGTGAGTACAAAAATTCCCATCTTTTCCTGCATCAACATTACCTGTTTTCTGTCTTACATCACTTGTTGAAAAGAATATTATTTTGTACAAGACACTTCAGGTCGAGAACGTATGTCATAAATATTTCTCAGACGAGTATTAGATGTGACTTATCACTTCAGCTCATCTTGTAGACATCCATATTTACGACACAGATGTTTGAAATCAAGTTTTTGCTTGCATATATAACTTTTTTTTCCTCCACTAGTTGTATAGCGAGTAAATGCCATTAACAGATGTAAGAAACTACTAACTGAAATATTTTATGATATCTGTTTTGTAACTTATAAAAGTACCTATGTTTTTGAAATTTATAACAAACTGAATCATATTGTAAGACGATGAAATGGATTTGGTCACTGAAGTCACAGCACTAGTGCGAACGGTATGCGCGATGCTTGTGAAACAATGTTAACAATTAGAACCGTTTTAGAGGAATGTATCTGAGGGGATAACAGACATGAAACATATAATTCCATTTATAATGAATTTCCTCTTACATCTCCCCTCTTTACCGACCGTCTCAAAGCTTTTCCTTTTATCATTTGAATGACTTTTCTCCTGTGAGAAAACTGGTGGTTCCCTTTCCGTTATCTTAGCCAGTAACTATGTCTATCAATAACCAGTAGATTCCATTGCACAGTATGGCGGCTGTTTGGGCCCAGAGGAGAATTTTCTGAAGTAAAATGTATCAAGAGAAGATAGTGTAAGACTCTTTCTGTAGTGACCCACTCATAGCAGCATACCACCACTGCCTATACTCTGTATATATACAAATTTTACTTTGCATTTGAATGGGAGGTGAAAGACATAATCTGATTTCGTAATACTGCAGAATAAATGTTGGAGTTAGAGAACATGAAAAATGGAAATTCTACGAATGGGAGATCCGGGGAATAGGATGTGGGTAAAGTGTATACTCTAATATATATAGTGTTTCAACAGTAAGCTAGCCAGGTAGTGGAGGAGAGAGTAGGGCATTTGGGTTCAGACAAATGAGGAATAATGGTTTGCATTTCGTCAGACTGACCATGAAAGTCCTGATGAAATATAAGGAGAGAAGGTTCAGAAAGACCGGGTGTAAGGGTAGGGAGGCTGTACTAACTAGGTACCGTAGAGATCATATAGAAGGTTTAGAAAGTACTTCTCCAAATATAGGGGCAGTATTGCATGTAAAGATGAACATGGCTTTGTGAAAAGGGTAAGCAATTAGGGTGATGTAAGATAATGTAGAGCACGAAAGAGAAAGTCAGGATCTAGGGGTATCTTTGGTAAATTCAGAGATGTGTTGCTTCTGATACTGTGGTCGCTGGGTAGTTCATGGAACGTGTATGTGCGTAAATGATGTTCTTAAAGACTGGAGATGACTTTAGAATTATTTTCCATGTTAGTGCCTAAGTGTTTAGCATTCGTCCACCATAACTTTAGATGTAGAGTATCCTATGCAGATTAGCTTAGAATCTATACTTGCCGTATGTTCCTTTTGATCGTTTGATGACAATTTGTAGACATGTATTTGCTAATGTGGCATAAACGTGTATGGTTCATTTCGTTTTCATTTTAGTGTGAAAAATCACTATTCCAGTCCGTCCTGCTCGGCCAACTTACAGCTAAAAGTTCAAGGTGGTTTCACTGCCATTTTTTTTGCGAATGTTTCGAGGTGACAACATTCTACAACTCGTGTGACAATGCAGCTGATTAGAACCAAATATCCTTATTCGTCCAGTCTGACTGACTGAATGTTAAACTGGTTCTGATAAGAGCTCTCGTTCAGCCCTGGCAACAAGGTACCGGAGAGAGAAAGAGAGAGACATCATGCGCTCCACAATCGTGTCACCAGACGTCCAACGCGTGTTTACCAACTCGTAAACACAGGTCCTAGGGCAATGAGGGGAATATTACCCTGGCTCTCAGAGCAAAAAATCTACGTCACTGGTGAAAAAAGATACTGAAAACCTAAGTAGAGCAGCAGGAGGAGCAGCGGGTGCGCCAACACCTCTCCCTGGCACTCCAGCGGCCAACCTTGTTCCATTAAGAGACACAGGATCAGGTGTCGGGCCAGCAGCTGACCGACACGTGAACTATAAACCAAAAACTGGACCGTCAGTGGGTCGGAGGGCGAGTTCTTGATTGTCCTCGGCCCCGTCTCATGGCCCTGCAATATTGAATAAGTCATGTATTTTCACCGATGGTTTATGAGTGCAATAGGGTGCAAGTGTGATCTATAATGTAAGTGTGTGTGTGTGTGTGTGTGTGTGTGTGTGTGTGTGCAACTACTGTGCACGGTACGAGTAAGTAGTTCCACACTTGTGGGCACCATCTCTTGTGTGATTGCTATTTGTGTGCTACGGGGAGAGAGTTTTACATTCGTGTTGCCCCGTTTCTTAATATATATATATATATATATATATATATATATATATATATATATATATATATATATATATATATATATATGTTTATCTTATCTTTACTTCTATGTATGTATGCACGTCCACACACGCCCAAGCCTATGCCAGGTACCCATTTATCAAACAACCTCAAGCGGAGGATAAACACGTGGGTTAAGTGTAGGCCGACCGCTGGACCCAGGATTCGAACCCATGCGGGCCTGACCCTTGGCGGACTCGTACTGGCTCATGGTCAGTAACGCTAAAGGATATGGCATTAAGGAAAACTCGTTCATTGAGCTACTGAAAGCCCAAATATCCAGTCTCTACCTTCCAGTAACAACAAAATGCGTATAAGTAAAATTCGGGTAAGCTAGAGTTATAAGCAAATATCATACATATTTACCAAAAGTAATATGCAAGTACCTCCTTTTCCTTGAGTGAAACTACAAGGATTTTGAGCCAAGTTTCTGTATTTCAGACAGACGATAGCAAAACACGGTGAGAGAAAACGATAACTTGCATAGACGAAGGGGGGACAGTGTTGTTTATACACTTCTCACTCCTTTGATTTCTATTTCTATTGGCTCTCCTGCTTTTGTGGTTCTGCAGTCTCAGCCTATTGAATACACATAGAGATTTCTGTGAAGTAACTTTCTGGTCAGCTTTAAAACCTCTAGAGAGTAAGCAATGCGAGATATAAAGTGTAAATTCTTCCTCGTTGATACAAATGAGACAGTTCATCATCTCCATCTTTACTTGTCTCTTTAGAATTGTCATCAATTTAGGTTTATCACTACCACCAATGATAACATTACACACTCACAGACGATTAGAATACATTCCGGATCTCTCATGTGTTTTTATGCATGTTTATCAAGAAAACTTATAAATCAAAGCAAAATTTCTCTTTAGTTTAACTCTGTGGAACTATTCAGAGTTTAATAGTAGAGAGAGAAACTGGGGGTGGGAGTGAGGGGGTGAGAGAGAGAGAGAGAGAGTAGAATGAAGTTAATGATTCACAACTCCTTGTATAGCAATGGTTCGCTAATTAAAGATTCACGCTGATATCCCTTGGAACACGTCACATCGTTAAGTGAATCAGCTGGGAGGTGATAATGAAGTGTTAATCGAAGTACCAG